>NC_072781.1:2573130-2873130 GCF_022539595.1 Amphiprion ocellaris
TCTAATAATCCAAACTGTCTTAAAACTCCCTGGTTTTCAGACCATCCTCCTCTGCAGGTGCACCACACTGAGACACCAAACACCAGTTTAATCCTCCCAACGGTATCCAGCAGGAGAGCGCTGAGCTAACTAAATCTAATTTGCAGCATCTGTGTTTGTCAGATCATTAGAATAATTGTTCCCTCCTCAGCTGTTTTCTATCAATTTCCGCCCCTCAAAACCAAATGATCTGTTCATCTCAGAGGCTCACATGGGTTTTTTTTCTTCTTCTTCTTCTTTAGTTAAATCTCAAGCCACTTCTTTAAAATTAGCCCCTCACTTAGAACACATAGCGCTAATGACCGTAATTAACCCAAAATGGAACTTGAATAATTATGGACCACCGTGAGGATTGCTCATTCAAAAGAATGGCAAATTAATCTTCCATTTGAGAGCCTGATCAAGGTGTATTGTGTTTTATTCCTGCTAACACTTAATCTTCATTTACTAACAAGCTGTATGAAAGGTAGCCGAGCGGCAGTGTGGCCACAGTCACCTTGACACGACGCAAACATGTCGTAGCCAGAACGATTAGGAGCTGTGGGGGATGAACAACGCTTTCTTCTGTTTGAAAAAAACACCTTCAAGAACCTCTTGAATGAGGCCAAATATAAGACACTAGGGTGGTAACAGCAAAACACCTGCATGATGAAGGGGAAAAGGATTTTAAATGTAACACTCTCAGCAGATGCAGTTTTCAGCAGTCCACACCTGGATAAATCTGGCAAAAAAGTGACACTGCTAAACAGTTTTGAACTCCTGTAACTTTGGTTCCTGAACATTTGCACATTTTTGTTTGTGTTTTTTATCCTGAAAATCACATTGAAAGAAAAATGAGAATGAAAAAAGTGATTTGCTCTGACAGATGAAAAGAACTGTCAGAATCCAAGTACAATCAACTCTAAATTCAGTCAAGATGAGGCATAAAAGATGCTGCAATAAATGAGAACTAAATCCTAGCGTGTAGTTTGCAGGCTTCACATACTAAGTAGCCCAGCTCAGATGATTTTAAATACAAGCTGTTGTTTGTTTTTTTTTTTTTGTACCTAATGACCTTGGTGAAGGCATGAAGAGTCCTCAATGTCACCCCTTCCTGGTATTATCCAGGGAGGATGGCATGATGGGTAATGGATGCTGTGGTGGTAACCCAGGTGGATCCAATATAAGCCATTAGAGGGGTCTGGTCTGGTTCATTTGAGCGTCACAGTTAACAACCTTTCACAGGACGGGATGCGAGGAGCAACAAATCCATGATCCTGCAGAGCGACAGGCTTCTTTCTACATCTCACAGCCGCAGGTTCTCCTGACTGATGAAATACCAAACTCAGACACTTGTTCCAGCAGCGTATTCAGTGTGTTGTTACCTCAAACTGCACTTCCTGATGCTCCGTTCTGGACGTCATGCTGGATGAAGCAGCAGAGGACGGACCCGCTGAAAGCACAGAGAGAAACCAGAGGCCGAGTCAATGAGATCTCATCCGTCTATCTACGTTCCTGGTTTCCTCTTTATCTCATCCTGCGAAGGAGGGAGGAGAGAGCGGATTTGTTTTTTTATGGGGTTTACAGTAATGCTCAGAGGGTGAAATTATTCCTGGAGCCCCCGAGTTTAATTATTTCCTCTCGTATCAATACAGTCTACCGACGTAATTTCCGTGTTGATCTGATTAAAGAAATATTACATTCTGCCAGGGCACGGGCAAATTGACTTTGGTGGCAAGGTCTTGACAAGAACCAGACATGCAGCTTTATGCATCAGTAACGGCGTAACCATATTATCCATGCACTGCTTCCTTCGGTGAAAAGCAAGACGCAGGCTGTTTCCAATGAAGACAAAGGAGGAGAGGAAGCAAATTCAGGAGGGAAGAGATGGTGCAGACGTGCAAGTGCACACCTTCTCAGAGAATACTAATGCCTTGTCATCAGGACCATGAAAGCATCAGTAAGAAGCATTTAAGTTACACCAACAATGCAGCAGAGAATGCAGCAGAAAGTACAAGGTTTAACTCTATACGTGTTCATTTCATTCATTGTTAAACTTTGACAAAGCAGTTTTCTGGTGTATTTCTGGATAGTTTTGTCATTTTCTAAGCAACTGAATCCATTTCTCCACATTTTAATCCACTGCTTTTATTCATCTTTAGTGCATTTTGCCTTTACATTAGTATTCTATGTTCAGATAACATCCTAAGATTATTCTCATCCATGAGTAAGTTGCTTCAGTTGAGAATAAGATCATGCATTTGCTATATGCAATATTTTAAACTTCTAGCTTAAAGGAATTAAACAGACTTTCCTTTCATTTTGCCATGTTTTTCTTTGGGCTTTAAAAAATTCCTTTAAATGGAAGAACGTGAGAACCAGGAATTATCTCTTGGTTGAATTACGTTCACACGAAGGGACTACATTTTTTTTTGCTTGTCAAGCCAAAAAAAAGTTGGCAACTCCTGCTTTAACATGAATATTACATTGATGGACACTGACACTAAAATCCGGCCGGTTCTTGATGTTAGGATGATTGTTTTCACTATCTGACAAATCATGGAGGCAGCTGACGATGAAAAATGCAGTAATGGCTCATTTTTTGGGGTGTATTTTACATTTTTACGTCTCATTTTCTTGACCTAGTCGATCTACTTCTACCTCGTTCACTTTCTACATTTTCATGACAGCTTGAATCATAATAAGTGAAGGGGCATGAACTTGTTGCTTTCAATCAAAGGCAGAAACGGGGGAGAAGAGGGATGTAACCGATTCATTTAACCTTCATTTCAACTCAGAATACACTGAGGTATGGAGACCTCATCTACAATACAGCCAAGTAAGAAAACGCAAAATGTAGACGTACAAATAAGCACAAATGAGACGGGTCCTTTTTGATCCTGCTGACTGCATTAAAATAAGGTTTAATGAATGTTACATGACTGATTTACACAAGATTGCACTGGAAAAAATGCACCTCTCAAAACAAGAAAAAAAATATTTCAAGGAACTTTTACCTTGAAATGAGGGAAAAATCTGCCAACAGAACAAGTGAAAAATGGCTTGGTGAGATTTCTGGAAATAAGATATGATATTTAGAATATTGAGATCTTAAAATTAGCTGAGAAAACTTATTTTAAGCTCTATTTTACCAGGATTGTCAAGCTTAGGTGTCTTAAAATAAGCCAGACATGCTTAAAAAAAAATAGCAGTTTTTTACTCAAAAATAGATTTTCGCTTTCATGTAAACTCCTAATTTGAGATGTATTAACCCTCCTGTTGTCCTCATTTACAGGCACCAAAAAATATTGTTTCCTTGTCTGAAAAAAATCCCAAAATTCAACAAAAAAATTTCCCAAATTTCTGAAAATTTTTAAAGCCTTCATGAAGAAAATTCCAATAATTCCTTAAAAGTTTCCAAACAGACTTGGTAAGATTAGAGTTTGTGCAGTGTGATCAGAGTTGCAAATATTGCAGCTTGAGGTCCAGTCTGTTCTCAACCCAAACAAGAAAAACCTTGAAATAGGAACACAAATCCTGACATAGTTCAGCAATAGCCATGTTTTTAGGAAGCGCTGTTCTTTTTAAATCGACCAGTACCAGGGTTATCCCGTCCACGTGGAAGAAAAATTTGCACAAAGAAAAGTGAGTGCAGGAATGTGAGTCAGCAATCATGTAAAAGGAGAAGTGAGGGAGCCGAGGGGGGGAGGAAGTTGGAGTCGGAGGCAAAAGAGTGCAGCCATGTGCTGGGGTGTACACCTGTACCCAGAACAGGTGTTTTCCGCCCCACTTGCAGGCCCCTGATTAGGAGGCGCCACGCTTGCCTTCCCCCGTCAAAGGCTAGCTTATCCCCCATCAGCGTGGCTCGGGCCCTGGGTAAAATGATGTTAATTAGCCAGCAGAGAGCTACAGGCCGGACAGCCATGGAGGAACCGCCTCCACCCTGCGTTCTGCAGACAGACGCCGTGCACGCTGTGCACGCTGCAGGCACGCTGCACACACGCACGCATGCATGCGCGCACATACGCACACGCACACACCAGTTAGGAAGCAAAACCAAATTGAACACTGAAGGATGAACAGACGTAGTCGGAAAAGAGCAGATTATACAATTTCTTGTGCTGTTTTTTTAAGATTAACTGAATTTTCAGGACACATGAGGTTTTATTGCTTTTATCTTCTGCTCTATTGTCAAAGTGGAACTAGTATGATCTCGAAATAACAAACTACGGGTATAAAGGGTCATAATTAATGATAATGACGTATAATAATAGATTTTCTTTGATTAGCTCGTACAAAAAGACAACAAGGGCTGCAGCGAGGTTATTAGAGAGAGCGGATTAATAGAGCACACTGTACTTTATACCATATAGCATGTCCTGTTCCTGGCTAATCTGCATGTACATAGGGAAGCAATCAAAGCGAGATGGAGAAAGAGAGAAAGTATAATCATACGCAGCTGGGAAAGCGGGAGGCCGAGGGAGGTTGCATTACCAGCACTAAACACTTTCACCTGCGCTGCTGCGCTACCCAGCATTAAACACTTTCACCTGGACACAGCCACCATTTCAACTTCTAATCATATTTCCACTGGGGAGCTGAATTGTTCTGCAGAAATTACTTTGTTCTAGACTCACAATGGCAGCACGAGAGGAAGGTCGAGGCATTGTTGAGAAGCCATTCTGGAAGAGGAACAATAAACCTTAGAGCAACTTCAATACAGTTTCCAGTTGCAAAGCAGTGTAGTATGGAGTGTGCATGTTAAAAATCTGGCTGTTTGATTTGATCTGTTCTACTGTTTGACCGCATGCATCTGCAGAGCAACTCCATGATGTTTGAATGCACTTGGTCAGTTTTACAGGGAGCTTCTGGTTCTCAGCAGCGAACATGATTCTATCTGCTACAATAAACCTTAAAGGGGATTTGACTTTGTCTGCAGGGTGGCAGTAGGAGAAAATAGATGGCAATGTTGAAGATTTTTTCCATTATCAGCACAACAGTTAGTGTATTTAACATTTAATATATGCATTTTTAGCAATGAATGTGCATGCTGTATATGCAAAAATTCTGCTTATAGCTGTCATAAATATTAAAGCATCTGACTGTTATTAACACAAAATGTATTTTTGTGAAAATAATGGACATATGCTTTAATATGTATCAATTTGACCAGTGCAAACTGTATTATTTACATGAAATTAATGCAAAAATGTTCCTTGTTATAAATATTACGGTATGTTTCCATTATCAGCACAACAGTACTTAGATTTAGCTGTGAAAAACTGTATTCTTATCGAGAAATAAAAGCAAAAACTGTAGTTGAATGCTATACACATATTAAATGACTGTGCAAGAGTAGAAAAATTTATTTTTTAAGAAAAAAAAATAGTTTTCTCCTGATTAACTTATTTATGGTCATTCAGTGTTATATAAACTGGATCAAACTGTTTTAGAGTTTGCACATTTTTACTGTCATGGTTTGACAATTTTTCACCCTAAAATTTACCAACATTTTTTTTTTTTTTTTTTTTAACAGTGTATTCATTTGGATCATTTAAGATGCACGGCAGGAGCAGAATACATGAAAACATTTGAGAGAAACAGCATTAACAGTAAATACTGACCTGAAAATGGCCATCTCACTACAGGGACTGCACTCCTTTACACAATGAACATCCACTCCACAGCCAGCTGGTCATTAGGCAGAGCATCTAGAGAAGAAAAATCATCAAATGATTAGGTCTTTTCAGACAAAGTTCTTACTCATGCATGCTTCATTATTCCCTAATAACTAATTTGTACTGTTTCCAGCTACACCGAGTACAAAAACGCAGTGTTAGAAATTTCTCACCATTATCCAAGAGGAGATTTCCTCTCTCTCAACTGGTCTTTCAACTCTCATCCCCTATGAGATTTATTTATATTAATCCATTTTCTGCTTCTTATTTCATGGTCATAACAGCCTGACTCACAAGATGTAGACTTCAGGTATAAGTCTACCATTTCCACCACACATTTCACTCAATTCACATGTTACCGTCTTCGAAATTCCCTTGACAACAAGAAACAACAACAGCCACCTCCGAACAGCAACCTACATGTGAAATAAGGCAAGTCTTGCAAAAGATTGTTCTTGACATGAATTAGCCATTTCTAATATTCTAGCAAGCAAAGGTTCCACTAAAACAGTTCCTCCATCACTACTAGCAGTTTGCAGGGACACCATTGCTGCATCCTGGGCTGAACACCACTGTGATTGGTTTAAAGAAATAATAACAAACTAGAACATTTTCCACTGTAGCAGAATGATAATAAGGCACAGCCAGACCGTTCTCCAGCGGTATGGAGACACTGGAAGTCTGGCATTGAAAGGTCAGCATCATAGTGGAAATATGCTAAGCTTGCAGCCTTAATGTCTATTTCTACAGTGTCCAGAAAAATTTCTTCCTCTACTGACATTTTTAAGAAAAATCCCAAGGCGTACATGTTTTTGATGGCTTTCAGCCATTCTTAATGGCCCTAGTATTTAGCGTTGGATATATATATATATATATATATATATATATATATATATATATATATATATATATATATAATACAGTATATAGTCATGCACCGCTATAAGATGGCTTTGTTTACATTTACCGCCACATTGGATTATGCTGCATTCACTAACTTCATCATGGCTCCCAAGCGTAAGTCAGACTTACAATTTACATTTTGGCCGGTATTTTCCTACCGAGTTGTGTTTCAGTGTGAGCTAATGACTGTTTGTCATTACTGTAGTTGTACAAATATGTAAACTGATCAATATCATGATGCATGTAACGACTTTGGTAACGTTTTCACCGGAGGTCTGGCTTATGGCGAAAATCGACTTACGTCACACCGTAGGAATGGAAATCTGACCCCCCTGCATTAAACTTTTATCATATAACTTCCTATTCTGTTTTGCCTTGTTTTAACATTTCATGCTATTTTTTAAAATTTATTTTCTTTATTAAATTGATTGCTTTTTGCACTGAACTATATTAATGCCTGACTGTAAACACATGCAGCACTTTAGTCAACTGAGGCCCTTTTAAACATGCTGAATGAATAAACTTGATTTGATTTGTGAAAAGAGGTAAGAGATCTAAGGACAAGTCTCTCCTTTTTATATCCACCAGGATACCAAAGTCACACCTGCCTTCTAACTTGTAATCCAGCCACATGACTGCTATCTCACATTTCATTATTTGGGTTGGGGCCAACCAGACCTTCTGTTTAAAGGCCCAGACATCAGGCAGCGTCCTGTTAGCTCACCTTAAAGTCCTGTTTCCCACATACACAGCTCCACATAGGTCCTGGAACTGCTCCAGAAGACTAGATGTGACATACTGTTTAAGAAGCATCCAGAACTCAGTCAGTTTTGATATTGTCTTGCTGTTTTTCTCTTCTCTTCTACTATGGCTCAGATACTTTCACTGTGGACCCTCACACACATTTGACCAAGCTTTAGATTAGGTTTCTAAAAGAATAGAGCATTCAGGCTTCAGACAGAAACTGGTGTAAGGCATTCAGAAAACATCTGCTGCTTTAAAATGTTAACGTGAAAAAGTAAGCTAAATGATGTGGCCACATTAATGTGTTACACTAAAATACCAAAATTACAGCATTCTATTATTGCTGATGGTTAGTGGATAAAAAAGAACAGCTCATCTGAGAGAGAGAGAGAGAGAGAGTGAGGAAGTGCAGCTACTGTGATGCTACATACAGCAGAGATGATATTCAGGGGGGAAGGTGTGAGTGTCAGACTATATGGGGGATTTGGGTTTTGGCATGCATCGCTCTCTGTGGAGCTACCAGTGCTCACAGATCAGAGCTCCACTTCCTCCAGGCGCACCACGCAATCCACAGAGCTGATGGAAATACATGTACACAAACCTATGCACACATGCTTGTATGCATACATGGGATACACAAACACACGCACACACACTGCGTACGCACTCTTACTGTACATACACATGTTCCCTGCAGCCATAAGCACTGCTCTGCAACCTAATTAAGAGAACAATTAAGTTGGAGGCAATGAGGATTAAAAAAATGAGGGCCACAGTGTGCAAGTGTGTGTGTGTGTGTGTGTGTGAACTCATCAAGATCATATAGTAGGAAAAAGTGAAGCCTGTTGCCAAAACATGAGGCCCTTGTCTCGTTACCTTCTACATGAAGAATGCTGCAACTCTCAGTTCTTCCAAAGGACTTTTTATACTTTAAATTCATGACTACAGCAATGATTTACAATTAGTTCATGTTTTAGAGCACTTTGTCTTCTTGTTATTTTCTGTGTCATATTAATTGTACTAAAATGACCTTTATGCTATTTTTGGTTTTAATTCCTTTATCTAGTATGTATTAGCACTATTAGCATTGTTCTAGGAGCATCAGTAGAAAACAACTGGACTTCTCATTTAGGTTACTGGAATAAGAGCCTAAAAGAGATTGTAGGATACATTTTAGTCTACTTTGCCTTATTCTATTGTTCTTTTACATTTTTCCTTGTACTTGTAGAATCATATTACAACAACCTCTATGTTATTTTTTTGTCTCAATTCCTTTTTATAGTATGTATGAGCACTTTGAATTGTCCGAGGAGCTTTAGGAGGAAGCAACTGGACTTCAAATAAGAAGAATCAAAGAGAGAATCCCAGCTGCTTTTGAAGTTTGAATTGCCTTGTTCAAAATTTCCTAAGATTTTGCAATAAGACAATGTCATATAACCAAACACTGAAAGGGTCAAAAGCTGCAAAATGCACAAAACAATTAGTTAAACCAACACTCATCCAGATACATCCATTCTTCATTCCTGATACCACCAAACAAATACTCAGAACTTCAAGTTTTGGGTGTTTTTTTCAAATTAAAAGTTTCCACAAACAGTTGAGGTAACTTTCCTGAGTCGACCTTAGGGTCCTGTCCAAACAATCCAAACTTATCTGAATGCCGTGCTGAGAAGAGCACATGAGCATGACGTTTTGAGCATACGTGAAGTTCATCTGACAGAAATGATATTCCATCTGAGCTTATACCATACTGCAGTTCTGCGCTGGCAGCACAAACAGGATTTTGCGGCCAGGACGTCAAGAAGCAGGGAAATATTAAACAAAGGAGGAGAGAGCAGACGCTGAAAAATACCTGCTGGCCCAATACCGAGGCTCCATATGCCCAGCTCTACCCTGACTGCTGGCTGACCAGCCTGCATGCCCACTCTCTCCCCGGCCTGAACACACAAACACACACACATGCAGCACATGCTTCACTGGGGACAAGCCAGCAAGAGTAATCCTGGCCTACTTTTCTGCCCGGAGCATCCTGCAGCACCGACTCCACATGCTGCTAGTAACTAGTAGGGGTGGAGGAGGAATGAGTGGAGTTAGGACGGATGAACGAAGGAAAGAGTGGGGGGAAAAAAGAGAAGGAGAACATGACAGAAAGTACAAGAAAAGGAGGAAATCAAGCTGTGTGACAGACAGAAACCAGAGAGATGGGTTTGTGAATGGAAACGGACTCTCCTGCCAAACTGAAGGAGGGAAACATCGGCCAGGTCTAATTATAATTGCTGGACTTTTTGTATCATACTTGACATTTTTGCTGTTTTCAGGCCTAAAATCAACATGGCCGCCTATAACCAAACACCACACGGCATTTTAGAGGAAGATTCTTCTAAATATTATATATACAATTGAGTAAAGTTGAAATGTAAAGTTATTTGTAAAGATATTTTAGTAAACCTGCTGACTGCTTTATATTAAATAACTCAGAAAGCCTTGGAGTCTGGCCAGTCTTTTCTTCAGGAGGAAATGACATCATGTGGAGCAGGTCATGTGATCTGGAATTAACACACTTCCTGGAGAGGTGTTTTTGTAATGGGGAACTTAGTGAAAAGGGATTTAATTTGTTATTTTCCATCTGAAATTTAATATATTGCCAAAAAAGAAACATCTGTCATGATTATCTCAACTTAATAAAAAGAACATAATCAGAACTATTTCTGAATCAGCTCATTTTATTATTGTTTAGCTCATTAGAAGGTGGTTGTTGTTAAATTCAGACGGTTATTTAGTTGACATTTTAGTGATATCCAGTCATTTTTTATTAAGTTTTTGTTTCAATAATAAATAATTATGGAATTTATAAAGACATGATCATAATGAACATAAAAACATTGTTTTTGTTGTTTATTTTTACTTTTAATATAAATCCCATGGACTTCAGAAGTCCCTCAGCTATAGATTGACCCGGTTGTTCTTTTCCATATAAGTGCATTGGTCAGTGAGACGTCCTCCTGTATAAGATGAGAAAACCCCAAACCACACCAGGGAATATTTTTACTCTACTGACAGGATGAAAGATTACACTTGGAATATGTAAATAATGACATCACATGCCCCCCTGAGCACATACATGCTACTTATTCCCTCAGCTAGAACAGAATAAACTACATGCTTATTTATACACTCGCAGACACATCGTGGGTTTGTAAATAATCTGATAATTCTTATATTCTGGTGATTCATGAGCGGCTGCAGCCCTTCAGGGGGTTCATGTGTCGTAGATTTTGTTTGCGTTGACTGGAGGTATAATTACTGTATGTATTCAGAAAGAAATTCATGAATCATGTTACTATATGTTTGCAGTCTTCTGTTTCCTGAATGTAAATTAGATGCAATGGCAAGTAGCTTATTATCACACGCCATGAGAAGAAAAATGTTTTATGTTGTATGTTAAATGAACAAGGATTTGTTAAAACCAAGATCAAGGTTAAATGGGAATAAGATACAAGTAAATTCTACACAAATTTTGCATACTTATTCTAGAAAAAAGGTGAAAAAATGAATTAACTCAACTAAATGGTAACAGATTAAAAAAGATCAAAGCTTTGCTGCTATTTCCACCTCACCAGAACAAACTAAGCAAGCAAAATACCGACAGATACAAATATATTTAACGATTTCCTGATCTGTACTAAGGGGAAAATGAAGGAACAAACAGGGGAGGAATCCTAACAGCAGCTAGCTACCTGTATTTTGACTTTCTATGTCAACAAAAATGGTTGAACTGTTTTGTATTTTCAGTGTACAGATCTGAAATCAAATATGATATGCTAAATGCAGGAACTATGTACAGGGGATTTACGACGTCTTCGACCTACAGCGTTTCATCGTTACCTCAGAACTGGTTATGTGGAACTAGTCGTCACGCCTTAAGACGGCTTTGTTTCCATTCTCCGGTTGTACGCCACCTTAGATTGTGCTACATTCACTAACATTTAGCCCTTCATTATCGCTCCCAAGCTCCCAAGTAGATCAAGTTATAAAAACAGTGCAACATATTCTGTTATCTTCTTGTGAAATGATTCATACATGCATGAAAGTCGTTGGTATTCATGACTTTCCGAAGAACTCATCGATATCGTGAGGCTTTGTTTACATTTTGACTTACAGCAACAATCATCTTACGTTGGGCCGTAGGAACGGAACTCCTACGTAAGTCGAGGACCTCCTGTACTGCATAAAGGGATGGACAAAATAATCTCACAAACTATGGTCTCAAAGTACCACAGAGGAACGGCTCACCCCTCTGACACAAAAAAACATTAACATTTGGAAAAGTAGTACTTACTGACAGGTAATATAGCCTAGAACCTTGTGACCATACTACAATTTCTGGTGCACTTATGCAAAACTTTGAGTTTTCTCATGCCGATGTTTTAATGACCCCTTCTATAGTATCCATACATGCCAACAATGGAGTGGCGAAGATTTGGAAAAGACTGTCTTTAATGCAAATGGACTATGGTCAAGACAAGTCATTGTTCTTTACATTTAAAGCAACAACTTCTGCTGTTCTGAAGTGCTTTCCAGTGGAAAAATATAGTTACAAATGAACCAAACAACTTTAAATATTGACGTTACGACCCTGTAGCATCATGTTTTTACCATAATAATTTACTTATTAAGGCTTTAAACCAAAAAGGTATACCTGCTTGGGATGGACAACAAAAACACACAACAATCTCACTTCCAGTTCCTCACATACACTTGGATCAAACCCTTGGTGTCAGCTTTCAACACACCAGGCACCGTTTTATTTCTGTACATTTGCAGGTCAAATAGTAAAAAGACAGAAAACAGTCCTCTTATGGAGAAGAAGGATGGCTGGAGTCAAACACAAGGCTGTGTTTGTTTCCCACATGACTGAGATTTGTCAGCATTGTTCAGTTATTTAAATTTTTGTCTCATTTTGATTTTCAGTCACTTTGTCTTTGTCTTTTTGTGTTTCCGTTTTGTCTCGCTTGTGTTTTTTGTCTTAATTTTGCCATTTTGTGTTTTGCTTTATTCGTTCTTTTGTGTATCTTTTCTGTTGTTTTGTGGGGGTTTTTTGTCTTGTTTGTGTCGTTTGTCTCATTTTTTGTCGCTTTGTACCTTTTTTGTCTCATTTTTTGTCTCTTTTTTTGTTTTGTTTCATGTCGTTTGTCTCATTTTTTATAATATTTTGTCTTGTTTTCATCTGAATTTTGTTGCTTTGGTCTTAAAGTAAAATACTGTGTTATGATTTTACTGGTCCGTCCCACTTGAGATGAGATTGGGCTGAATGTGGAACCTGAACTAACATGAGTTTGACACCCCTGCTCTAAACTGTCCGTAGGTGTAGATGTGAGTGTGATTGTTTGTCTCTATGTGTAGCCTTGTGATAGACTGTTACCTGTCCAGGTGTCCCCTGTCTTCACCCTAAGTCAGCTGGGATAGACTCCAGCCCCCCTAATGAGGATGGATGGATGGATGGATGGATCCGGTGTGTTTCAAAGTGAAGACACAAGGGTAGAAAATGAGCATCCTGATGTGAAAATGTGGGGATGAGACCATGTTGGAATGCAGGTCTGAGATCAGACCCAGGAACATCAGTCTCCTGTGAGAAAGTTGGTCTAACACCAGGTCGTCCATCAACCACGGCCTCCACATAATTTACATATTACATTACATATAATTTACTTTATCTCATGGTCATGTTTACATTTCACTCAGTTCTGCTTTTCTTAGTTCTTAGTTGTTGCTCGGCTCTAGTTTTGCTTCCTTTCTTCTTTTTTGCCCTTTTATATCTTATTTTCTAAGTGTATATTTAATGTCTACTGTTGCAAGAGGAGAGAGTAACGTAATTTCGATTCTTGGTATGTCATATACATATTGAAGAATTGACAATAAAGCTGACTTTGATTTTGACTTGACTGATATTGGCAAACTCAATGTTAATGTGTGGATTGTCCGATATGGAGGTGAATCTTAGATGTAGGTGGAGCCACTATTTTGAGCACTGTTTTGTGCATTTGTCTTTGTGCATCCAGTCCCACAGCAGTCCAGTAAATTATCCACATCACTCTTTTTCTTGTGTTCCTGCACTACAGAGGCGATTTAATGAGCACTCACGCTCTATGAATCACCCACACTGCACTCTTAAACTACACAGAGGTGCCTGATTACATTTTTGTCAGCGGGGAGCAAGAAAATGTTCCGAGTGATCCCAAGGCCTCCCAGCGTCAGGGAGAAAAGAGGAAGAATATGGATGGCAGGAGAAGGGGGAAGGGTATTTAAAGGGTCAGGTCAAACACACACCAACACACACTGGCTCGTCCCGTCGCTCTCATCGCTCTCGCTGATGAAAGGTGTGTCTCTGCTCACGGGTCGTTTGTCGCGGGCATCTCCACGGACGGCTCATTGGAGAGTGCAAGGACCCCTTCATCTTTCACGGTGGCAGGTCTCGGACACCGGGCTCCTCCGTGACAGACGATCCAGAGCTGAGCGGAGAGGGAGTGGAGCTAACGGCCTTGACTCCAGGCCAGGTAATGATCACGTCCAGATTTCTGGTGTCGCTCGCTGATGTCGGCTCCACCCACAGAGGCAGGTTGTTGTCAGTCAGTGTGGATCAGACCTCACACACACCCATCATCAATTCCAGCTGCAAACCGGGGCAGTAGGGGAGCAAACTACTGATGGAGGGCGCTGCATTGGACCGATACTGGACACATTAAAGCAGGGGTGTCCAACATGTGGTCCACGGGCCAAAAGCGGCCCTCCAGAGGGTCCAATCCGGCCCTCAAAGTGGAAAAATTCCAGAGAAGACATTAACTGCAGATTGTAAATTAGTAAAACTATAAATTTAAAATAATTTCTAGACCATGACAAGTTGTTTTGATCATAAAGTAAAATACTAGATTGTTCATTGTTCTGTTGTCATTTTGTGTCTCATTTTTGTAATATTTTGTCTTGTTTTTGTTGTTTTTTGTCCGACTTGTCATTTGTCTCGTGTTTTTGTCGTTTTGTGTTTCCCCTTTGTCTTGCTTGTGTTTTTTGTCTTATTTGTCATTTGATGTTTTGCATCATTTTTGGTCTTGTTTGTGTCATTTGTGTATTTTTTGTTTTGTTTTTGTTGTTTGTCCCTTTTTTTGTCACTTTGTAACTTTTTTGTCTAATTTTTGTCTCTTTTTTGTTTGGTTTCATGTCGCTTGTCTCATTTTTGTCATTTTGTGTCTGATTTTTGTGATAATTTGTCTTGTTTTTGTTGGGGTTTTTGTCTTTGTCTGACTTTTGTCGTTTTGATCATAAAGTAAAATCTTCTATGGTTCAGTTCCAGATGACTAAATGTTGTGTTCCTTTGTAGACACTGATCTGGAAGTTGTAATGTGGAAATGATAAACTGAGGCTGAATGTTGCTGAACTTGAACTTACTTTTCTGAAGAAATTTCAGGTTGTTCATGATGTTTTGTAAAAAGAGAATTCCTTACATGTGAACATTTTCAGAATGTACTTTTTTACACTAAAACAAAGGAAACATTTGGAGTTATTTATAGGTTATTATGCTGTGATTTTACTGGTCTGGTCCACTGAAGATCAAACTGGTTTGAATGTGGAACCTGAACTAATGAGTTTGACACCTTTGGTGTAAATGAACAGAAAAATGTATAATGACTTTACAAATATGTGCTGTTATTTCCACAGTTTTTTACGGTATTTTTACCATATTTTTTGTTTCCCCCTTGCTGCCAGATTTCTGCTTTAACTACATTTCTTTCTACAGCGTACTACAAGCAGATGAGACCCAGTCTGAACATACAGCAGCAGATTAATGTTCTGGTTTTGACTCTAATTTCTGTCCCTCCTCCTCCTCCAACTTGCTACCAGTTTCCTCTCTGTGCTATTTATCGAAGCAGGAACCCTTAAACTCATCTTTTAGGATGTGTTTTGCAGTGACTTTGAGTGTTAAAATGAAATCCAACAAGATGTTCCTGCATCCTGCAGATTCCACCTACATGCCGTGCACGCTGGAGGAGATGTAATGACTCCCCACGCTTGTCTGCACTGTGCAAGTTTGACGTGCCTTGTCTTCACATGTAACCGAATCCCTGGCAGCGATGAGGGCCTTCCCCAGCAACTCCTCATCGCTCGCTAACTATGATTAGTAATAGCACCATTGATTTTCACCGAGCTCCAATCCTCCACGCTCAACTAAAACATGTCAGAGATATTAAAGCGCTGCCGTTTTCTTTTTTTTTTCTTTCAAAGGGCACATTTCACATTCAGCGAGAGAGACCAGGATCTATTAGGCTGGTTGGTGATTGCACTGAACATGAGCGCTGACAGGAAAGTGAGGGTTCCCCGTGCCAGACGGCGTGGGATTCGGTCTCTCACTGTTTAAGCACAGAGACGAGTTCAGAGGAAATAATATCATATTGACCTCATGTAAAACTGAGCAGTTAAGTACTTTTGTGTCTCCGAAGCCCACTGAGACTCACCTCACGGTATCAACCCACACATGTTCAATCTCCAGAAATAATCATCCGATACTAATCACAGAATCACATAGGCAAAGGATGTAATTATGATTTTTTTTCCTCTTTTTCTACCATTGTAAAACCTTTAGGGGTGTGACACAATAACCTTTCATATGCCGAACGCCTCGTTCAGAATTGAAAATGAGACAGAAGGACATTATAAAAAGATGAATAAAGAGTGGAGGGGAGGTGTTCTCGGGGGGCCGGGAAAACTGAACTCTTGCTTATGAATTTGCATATTCATATTTGGACCCTGGTCGGCAGTGAAAGACAATGAGGACTCCGAAGTTTTCTGGCCCCTCTCAGTGTATTCAGCCTCGTCCCGTACAAAGACACAGATTTTCCGCTGAGGCCTAGCGAGGGACGGCTCGGAGGGACGCTGCAGCACCCCTGAGTGTCCCTGAATCAGGCAGACAGGAAGTCATCCTACAAGAACCCCCGTCCCTACAGCGATTCCCATGAATTCCCACAATTCCACCGGCCCGTTGGTTGGTTACGTATTCAGCGAGGCACCACCGTGCTCCCCTTGAACCCAGTCATAAAGGGACAAGAGGGAGGCAGAGGAGTGAGACAGCGAGAGATGGGAAAGAAATAATATTTCATTCACCGTCACAACATGACCCAGATAACAGTAGATTGGCCTTTTTAGTCAGGACAGAATTGCCTTTGTGTCAGAAGTTACAAGAGAAACAAAAAGCCAAATGAAGAGGGGGTGCTTCAAAGGTTAATCCGTTACAAGTGAGATCAGAGCGTCCCTTCTTTAAGGAACAGAAGAAAATCTATCTCTTTTCTCTTTCCCTCCTTTCTCTTTTATGTCCGGCCATAAAGAGCGGGTTTTATGTACACTCCAATGGCTGAGGCTCACAGAACATGCATGTGAATGAGGGGGAACCGCAGGGGACCAATATATCTTTACAAACATATATGCACACTGACAGAGAGAGGAAGGGAGGAAGAAGGGAAGAGGAAAAGATATTAAGACAGAAATAAAGGGAGACAAGAAGGTAAGCAGGATGGCAAAGGCAAGAGATGGAAAAGAAGGGGATGAAAGGAGGTTAAGAGACAGAGAGGCAGTCTGGAGTAAAGAAAAAAGACGGGAAGAAAAGCAGTCTGCTGCTTTAATCATAAAATCAGAGCTGAAGGAGCAAGGCAGGCATGCAGTCGTCATAACGGATCCCATCTGAGAATGCTATTACAGGCCTGGCTCTGCTGCTGCTAACGCTACTGGGCTTACAGCAGCTTCTATTTCAGCCATGACCTGCCTTTAGTACCTGCTGAAAAACCGGCCTGCTTAATATCAGAGCGCTCATCGATTCCCAGGCCGCAGCGCCACAAATAAAACTGTTGCCTCGAAACGTGTGAAATCCTGCCTTTTGCTCAACATTTTCATTCAGAAAATTTTAAAAAAAGGCACAAATATTTCTGTTTAGGTGGCACAAATCAGTAATACTTCCACCTCAAATGAACTATCTGAATGCAGGTTAAAACTGAGGAGTGCTCTACCTTTGGATTCCTATTTTTTAAATCACAGAATTAATGCTTTGGTGCCCTTCTTCAATCTTATTTTGCAATCTTGTAGCTTTTATTTAACCCTGTAAAACCCGCTGTTGCAGAAATACATCAGCAAAATTTTTTGTTCTTTTTTTCTATATTCAGGTTTATACACACACACACATACATACATACATATATATATATATATATATATACATATACATATACATACACACACACACATATACATGTATATGTGTATATATATATATATATATATATATATATATATATATATATATATATATATATATGTCCTTTTTTTTTGCTTTTTTTCTATACTTGGGTTTTACAGGGTTCAGTGTGTTAATTCCCAGAATTTGTTGTTCAGTGGTGCTTGTTGGACTTTGTGCCTAAAATACATCAAAAATATGAAAAAAGCTAGAATACAATAGTGAAATAAGTTTGATTCTCTCCACAACAAGAGTACAACAGTTAAAAATTCTGCAACAACAAAACCAAAAGCTTTTATATTTTAAAAAAGAGTCTCTCCATCACATATTTATAGTATAGGTCTGTTGAGCGTACACCAACTTACCTGCAGGACTGTGGGATGGACTGATGGATGGAGGGAGAAGGAAGGTGGTATAGAGAGAGGGGGAGGAAGCAGAGATGCTGGAGGGAAGCAGGAGTCTGGAGTTAAATATTAATCCGTGGTGATTCATCTGCTGTGGAAGCCTCCAGGCTCCTTCTGCACACCGCCAGCTGTTGGCCCCTGTCTCCTGGCCCTGGACCTGGATGTGAAAGGCTGGGCTGCTGCCCAGAGTACCCAGGCATGAGCTTCCTTGGCTGGGGGAGCGGCAGCACGGGCCAGGACAGGTGGTGGACCTGGCCGGGATGACAGGCTGTGTGAGAGTGTGTTTGTGTGTGCGATACGAGGCGTTACACACACTGTATAACCACAACTCTGGAGTCTAACAGTCGCAGCACCGTGTCACAGCCACAGACGGCTATGAAGTTAGACAGCAGAGAGATGCTGAGAAAGACGGATGGAGGAGAGAGAGCTGCAGGGATGGAGCAGCAAACTGGAGAGCACATGGAGCTTTTGTGTTCTGCTGGTTTTAAAGTTTATTTTTGGGGCATTTTATTGTCTTTAACACAGCACAGTGGAGACGGATAAACTGGAGGACTCTGCTACTGGGGGCCATTTCTATGACCGTTACATCAATCTGACTACATTCAGTTTCTGATTGGTGTAACATAATAGTATTTTAGCCTATATTCGATTCATTAAACTTTTATGTCATTTTGGGTGTTTTTTTGTTTTTGTTTTTATCAATATCTGGCAAAAATGTTTTCCTTCAGGATTAATACAGTTTGATCGTATTTTATCTCATCTTATTTCATAACTATAACAGCTTTCTTATCGATATTTCCAGGTAAATTCTGATACATTTGCATTTTTGCATTTATAAGAAATGGGAGATAAGAAATGCAGAAAGGCAAAAGAAAATATATTATATAAAAATATAGTATATAGAGTCTGTAACTGATGGAACATAATCGTAATTCAGTCTATTTTCAATTCATTAATTTACTTTTTACTTCTACATTGTAGTTGTATTTTAGTTGTATTTTCAGTAATGTCTCAGATTTATATCTGGTCTATTAGTCTCTGCATTTCTTCAGTTGTGTCATTTTGTATTTTCCTGAGCAGTATCTAAAGCTTTTACACTTTTTCTAATCCAGGGTGATTTTTACATTTTGCATTTCAAAGCACTTACAAGAAATAGGAGAGAAGAAATGGTTCTTCACGGAAGCAGTGATGGAAAAGACGGCTGCAAAAAGGCAAAAGAAAATAGAACACATATAGTATAGAAGTGATGATATATATTAATATTTCAGCCTATAGTCAGTTCACGAAAGTTACATTTTATTTTTCTATTGTAGTTGTGTTTTAGTTTGCTTCATATTAATTTCAGTTATGTATTGTATTTACATCTTGTTGTTCTGGTACTGTATTTCCTATGTTGTTGTTTGTTTGTTTGTTTTTTTAGCAATATTGACCAAAATTATAGTTTTTTAAATTCAATTTGTTCAACTTTTAACTTTTCAATTGTAGTTGTATTTTAGTTTACTTGTAATATTTTCAATAATGTATCATATTGAGGTCTTATTGCTTTTCCACTAGGCACTAGATCTCCTTTATTATATAATTTTGGGTTTTTTTTGAGTAACATCAGGTAATAAAAGGTTTTATTTTATCTTATCCTGAAGCGTTTACACTTTTTTCTAATTCATATTTCCAGGTTAACAGGTTTACATTTTACATTTACAAAAAACAGAAAAGAATAAATGGTTTTTCACGGAAGCAGTTAAAGCTACAAAGATCAAAAATTAAAAAAGTAAAATACACCACACCACAGTGCTACCCATCCTGTTTGACTGACCCGCCAAATCTGGGAGGCGCAGTTCCAAAAAACACTAACGCTATGAGCACTGAGCGCTAAAACCGTCACGAAGTCACATGCACTGCTGAATATTTTCAGTAATTTTCCTGCTCGTTCTCTGGATCTCAGTCATCCATCTTGTTCAAACATGTGACCCGACATGTCGGAGAGAAGAAGGCAGACGGTCGCACACAGCTGCTGCTCTGGCTGTCGCTCAAAAGCTAATGTACCTTGTGTGATTCACCGACTCCGTGAAAGCCGACCTCACCGCTGAGAGAAGGAAAACAAGGGGATGAGGAATGAAGGAGGGTTTGTAGGTGCCACCAAAGGGGAACATAAGATTGCATGAAGTGTACAAAAGTCTCACAAAATCATGAGTAGAAACTGGCTGCACCGGCAGTTAGCCGGTGACAGGTGAAGAGACTGACAGCAATAATCTGATTACAATGGCAGGGCTGGGATACATCAGGCAGTGGGTGAAGAGTTGAGCTGGATAGATGACTGACAGCTGACAGCAATCAACAGAGGATTCACCCTACATTGGCTCAATCTGATTGGATGACGCTTCACTTGGAGGCTCTCAAAACAGATCAACATGGCACTTTGCTTGGACACTTTCTCTTTTATTACAAAAACAGTTGATTCTGAAAACAATTGAGGCAACAACTAAGCCATGAAGCTGTTGAATCTGTCCTCATCTTAGATTAACAACGAAAGTTTAAAAGTTTCATGAAAGTTTTGTGAGCCGTCTGATCCATGCTTGATGGTCTTAATAAGCACAAAGTAGCTGAGATCCTTAATTCATGCAAATGAGGAGCAGCTAATGTGATGCCCCGTCTCTTAAAACACAATGTGAGGTCACCAGAATACAATGCAGAGCATTTTATGACAATGAGAAGGAAGAGTTGAAGTGGAGGATCATGTGAAGATCTACCATAAGAACCTGAGCAACTTAGACAAAGGCAAGACCAGACCAGTACCAGACCAGTGCCAGACCTCTACCAAACTTTTACCAGACCAGTACCACACCTCTACCAGACCTCTACCAGACCAGATAAATCACTGTGATGGAAGCTGTTGCATCCAGATCTGTTGCTGAAAGAATGAAGGGAAGTTAGATTCATTAATAACGTGACGAGCCGTGAGCGTGTGCGTGTGAACACGTGTGTACCAGGATGTGAAATTTACTTTTTAAGTCACTGACAGATATGTCCAAATATGATTCATTCAATAGTAAATGACCATTTAGTGGCTTAAATCTACCAACCACTTCATGTTAAACCAGTATCTGCTGCTGCTAGTTTCCCACCATGGTGTAGCAGCTGGTGGAGATGGGTTTAAAGAATTAGTTTAGGAAGAAATATTGTCAAATAAAATGTTGAAACATGTTCTAAAAGCTGAAAATTGCAATGCAATTTCATCACAACAAATACGCTTAAAACATTGCAACTTGCATCGTAGTTTTTTAGAACAGCTGCTGCGAATTCAGGCATTTTAGGACGCAACAATCTGGAAAAATGCCCACGAAATCCTGGAGGGACTGCTTATTGTTTTGTCTTCCAGCTTTTATTATAAAATGCCTGCTCCAGTATTTATGACACCTTCAACCCTTTGTTTTCTTCCTACGTCAGAGTCATACATAATGAGGGTGGGATCACAATGGAAAAAGATTATGCAATCGCAATCCTCTCTGACGGAACAATAAAAGAGATCAGTGCGGTGCAATAGAGTCTTTGCAAATTGTTAGCGCTCAGGTTCACAGTAGAGGAAAAGCAGAGAGCAGCGGGATGCTGTCGGCCTGCGATGAAGACACTCACAGGGTAGACTGTAACTACAAAGCAACCAGAATCAAAAAGAGGTGTTTCTCACTGTTTCTCGGCAGGTGTCCCCAGAGCTCACCCAGCCTTGCCTCAAACTACACCGTTCGACTTGTTTCAGCACTCACTTTAAACCGGAGAAGAAAGGGGAGAGATGTTAGTGCCAAATGAAAAAGAGAAGTCTTCCTTAACCGCTACAGGAGCCAACAGGACACCATAAAAGCTTGAGGAGGCTTCTCGCTTTTCCCCATCTGTGTTTTGCCTCCTTCCAATGTTTTCCCCGTTTCCTCCCCTACAAAGAGTTTAACTCCAGGATGACTCATTCTCCATCTGAGAGGTAAAAATAGCCCAACAAAATACTGTAGCTGCCAACATGAAAGTGAAACTCTGAGGAGTATTAGTCAACATTCGTAACCTTTATCTAAAGAACACGTTTCTGCAGATCGAGCCATCTGCATTTCTGAAAAACTGACACATAAATTTTAAATCGGGCCCAGGCAGCTTTTTGGAATTACTTTCGTCCTTCGTAGATCAAACTTATACATCTCCATGCCCAAATTGAAGGCATTTTGAGGTTTCTTCAGAGGAAACTCACGGGGGAAAAGTTATTATTGTACGTTTCTCCTGCAGTTGCTTTGCAGCAGCTTGTTAGCACACAGAACCAAACAAAGGAACACAGCTGAGCCCATTAACACCCTCCATCCTCCATGTCCACGTCTGACATAACACGGCTCTTCTCCTGAATGCATTACATCTTCTGAACCCCTCTTTTGCACATTTGCGTTCGTGTATGATGCCCACCCACTCTAGCAGCACCTTTCCACTACCAAGGAGGAGGGTTACTACAGCGTCTTTGGGAAGGAGAGGAAAAATTTGAGAGAAGAAGAAAGAGAAAACGCTGGGTCATGAATTATAGAGCAGATCACTTTCGTCTGGGTCCAGGGAGAGAGAGAGATTCACCCCCTATTCTTCCATGCCCTGTCTGGTACGTGGGAAGCCACCGGGGAGAGCGATTTATGGCCAATTGAAGCAGCAGCAACATCTCTCGGAAGGCAACGAGTGGATCCATAGCAACGATCCTAGCGGGGCATATTAATCCCCTGCTTTATGTAGTGCTAAGTGTACAATAGTAATCAGGATTGGAGCAGGCCCCACTGATCATTAAGGGAAAAGGCTATATAAAGAATTCATAATGGGATTAGCCCACGGCGAATGGAGAAAGAGAGAGAGACAAGAGAGTGTGGGGGTAGATGTCTGGAGGAGGAGGACAGGGGAGGAATGGGCAGAGAGAGGGAGGTGGGAGGAGGCACGATGCTGGAATTAAATCACCCGTCAAATTGCATGGAGGAATTTTAATTTACAGGTTAATGTCGTATTGTGTGACTAATCACAGCCAAACCGTTTGGATGAGGCGGTGGAAGAGCGGGGAAGCGAGAGGCTGCTGCCACAAATTGGAGATGCCGGTGCTGATGGAAATACGCCGAGACGAGTCAAAAATAATGTGTCGGGATCAGGGGATCTTACCTGTTCATTCAGAGATTAATGGTGCAGTTTTGAACAGCTAAAGTTGCAGAGAAGCTCATCTATGGTAGTGATGGAGGGAAAGACAGGAAGTACAGCAAGAAAAACTCTTGAAAGATTGATTTGTACGTTCACTTTGACTAATAATAATAAGAAGAAGAAGATTAAATAATGGAAATAAAAGACAGTTTAAAGGGAAAACACAGGTTCTCTGATAAAAGTATGTCTTAAAAAGAGACTTGAAAGAGGTCAGATTATACACACACATATAGACAGTACAACATTCTATTCTGTTCTACAACCACCCCTGAAATTATGCATCTTATACTATTATATATACTCAGTTTTTACCCTGAGCCCACTGCTGTAGATCCATGACTGCAAACTCAAAGTGCATTATCAATTATTCTATACTGGGGGAAAAAATTGCATCATGTGTTCAATAATTTAAAAAATCCTTTACATTGTGATCTCAGATGATTAAAGTCTGCAGAAATACGAAGCTCAACCGCAACAAAATCCACAATATTACACAACTTCCTAGATCAAATTTTGATCTGATCTAGTTTCAGTGTTGCGTAATCAAACTCCCCTTTTCTCATTTCTGCTGTTTGATTACTTCATGAAATATTAGCAGTTTAAATTTCCATCAGCGCCACATTTTCCTCCTCAACAAGTGTTTTCTTGCAAGTTTTCAACTGATTCAGAACCACTCTGTGCCTGTAGCATGAACTCCTGGTGTGATAAAATATGGAAACTCTTGAAGAGGTTTCTCTTTCACATTTGCAGAAGATTCTGGTAGATGTTGGCCAGACTGTGGAGGTAGTCGGGGCACGTCCGAGCAGAAGGACCCCCTAGGGCAGACCCAGAACATGCTGAAGGGGTTGACATATTCTGGCCCGTGGAATGCCTCAGGATCCCCTAGGAGAAAATGGAGGCCGGGGTTATTGTGCTCAGTGTGCTGCCATGGAACCAGGTAAGCACAGAAACCAGACAGGAGGGTGGATTTACTGGACCGAGGGACACGAAGACGGCTGGATTTATTGTAAACCCAGAGGTGTTTTACACGGAATAATCCCTAAATAACCAAACAATTAGAGCTGAATTAGCTCTGCAGGATAATTTCATCTTATTCAGGTGGTGCACTGATTGCAATTCAAGCTGCACAACACACAAACACAACACGGTCGTTGCGCTTTATTCCATGTCAGTTATTCTAAGAAATGAGGCTCAGGCATGGTTTTAAAAATTCACATTACATCAATGATTAACTCCAGTGTTTTCATACGTGAAGCCTCCCTGGTTCTGGTTCCTTTAGACGGAAATATCCAGAAACACCAAATGATCCTCCACCCTTCCAAACTAGGTCATTGCCAAATGTGCTTAAATGCCTTCCTGGTACACTTCTATCCAACCTGGGAGTATGAAACAGTTCAAAAAACCTCCATTCTGTGGCTGTTTTGAGTTCATTTGTGTTAAAACTGAGCTGTCTTCTACAAAAAGCACCTTGACCCTGCATCACCGGGTCACAAAGTAAGTTCAGCCGAAGCATCTCCAGCACTAATTCTATCCCGGGCTTTGGCTCGGCTCACTTTGGGAAGCTCCTTCATCACTGCGGCAGACCGGGGGGAGGACTTTATTACAGCCACAGCTCGTTAGCTTGAGTGGTCTTAATGAAGCAGCGTGGCGATCAGACAGAAATCATGCTGCCGAGGCCCTGCGTCATTACACCAGCCTTTAATTACGTTGATATATGGCTGGGACGGGCCTTGATAACGCGGAAATTCACCAAGTCTTACCGGACTTCAGCCTCCTACACTCTATCACATACATAAGCACATTTCCTCAATGCAGTTAAGCTCCAGAAACACACTCACAAGCCAACGCCAGCCCTTCTGCAGCCGACACCGTTGATGTCGGGCCACTTTTCCATTTAAATTTCCATCACACTTATGGCAGATTTGACAGTTTTAAAACCAAAAAACACAAGTATTTTAAATGTGTACCAGACTTCCTTCTTGTCGGGGGTGAAAACGCCTCAGAAACAGCCTTTTAGACCATCGTTACCCACTGGAGCTCTCCACTCACAGTGTGGATGGTGTTTCAATGCCAGCATGCTTTTCTGCACAGTAGGTGGGAGAGAGAATCTCTGGACAGATAGGGAATTGAGGCCAAGCCTTTGTGAGATCGGAAAAAGCAACTTGACTGGGTGACAACAGACTTGAAAAAGGTACTGTTGTGTTTCATTACTATTCATGAGTTTACTTCAAAATGTATTCGGCAGCAGAGCAGAAGAGGGAGAAGGACTTCCAAAAGTCCCATGAGGGGGTTTCAGAAGAAGTGAAACATCAGACATTCCAGTCAAATAGTAACAGGAAATAATATCTTGTCTATTTAGGAGTACAGAATAGTTTCTATTTTCAATAATAATACTGTAAAAGATGTGTCAAAAGTACAAGTATGCTCTCCTGTTTCAAAAAAGCACACATGCTCTATACTTAATTGCCCAGTGTGAAGTTTTAAAGTGGCCGCTGCTGCTTGCTTTAATAACGCTCAGCTTCTACCAGCTATAATGTACAACATATAAGGGAGAGTTTGTCAAAAATGATTTAAAGTGATATGAAATCTCTACGGGGACCCTGATTCTTCTTAAGTAATTTTCTGGATAAATACTCAGGCCTAAGAGAAGCAGCAGCAGGAGTGAAACATTAGCGTCCGCCTTCCACCGAAACATATTCCACTATTCTTTCATTGGACTCAGAGTTATGATAGCTATATTATGTCATGCTTGCCTGCCTCCTTCATTATTCAAAATGAACAGAAATCCAGTTATATAATATGAGGGCAGAAGTTCTTATGAGATTTGGAAAGCTCAGCACTAGACATCTCCACTCGGTGTTAATTGGTTTTGCTTCTGAAAGGCCATCATTTTCTTTCAGGCCCATTAACCATTATGCTCCAGAGTCCAGGATTAGTTCGCACTCAGTAAGACTGCTGTGTTGTCGTTAAATTCAATTTAACGGGGTGCCCACCGGTGCTAATTACTGCTAACCCGGGTTACTGCTTCATGTTAGTTTGTTCACTATTTCTGTGAAAAAACGTCTGTGTTGGATCACATTTGCTCCATCTTTTGGGTTTTTGGTCGGTTTCTTTGTTGGATGTAAGTTAGAGGTTTACCCAGTGAGATGTTTCAGATGCTAACTCCTTGTATTTTGAAATTCCTCCTCATTAGAAACCATTGAAGATTGCTGGTTGGTTTGTCCATTCTGGAAAGCCAGATCTACCACAATGGGATCCAAAATGTTTGAAAATCAAGGGAGGATCATGCTGGTTTTTGTCTGGTAGGTGAATAAGACCCCAAATCCTGCTACTTATTCTTTCGCTTTCTTCTTAAAGCACATGCATCCTTTAAAAAAAAATGACAAGAAGCACCATATACACTCTACAGCGGAGGGGTTTGAGCTGCTGAATGTGTTGCTCACTACTTTGTTAGGTCAGAATATTCCAGTTTTTGCAATTTCACCTCCATTTTATGCACTGCATGGTGTCCCGATTCTTTTGACGGGTTCTGGTCATCTTGTCCTCCAGATGGAGCACTGAGGTCTATTCAAAGGGCTCGATGACCACTACTAGTCAAGAATCAGGATATTCTACCCTATAAGGAACTGTTTTCAGCTGAACACTATCTTATTGCCTCATAAACAAATACAGCCAAAAATCTATCGGAGCCTTAAAGAAAGGTCTGGATCTGCAACAAACTCTAATGGGTTCTTATTCCACTTCAAGTTTTTACATAGTCTTGCTAACAGACAGGAAGTTTATGTGGCTCAAACTACTTTCTCCTTCTGTCACGCTTCTGTCGATCTCAGCAACAAGGTTATTATTACCCATAGAGAGAGGGGTTAATGTAACGTAATTAAACAGGTTTTAGTCATCTATGTTCACATCCACACTCCTTCTGAAGGTCTACACAACCCCTCAATCTCCAAAGACAGCTCACAAAACAGAAGTAGGAATTAAGAAGGGCATTAGTCAGCCATAAGGCGAGGTGTTATAAAATAGTTAATTTGAAAAGATTTACTTTTAATTTTCAGTTCTTTTCTTGCAAACAAATCTACATGTGCATGTCAATCCTTTTGATTGAGTTGTGCCATTTTTAAAGACTAGTTTTGCTGATAAAAATGTATTAAAAAATATCAAAAAAAAACCCAAAGTATCGAGATATCAGAACACTGTGATATAACAAACTCAGTCGCCACAAAATGACATTTATATCCAATTAAACTGCAATTAGGGTTTCAAAGGAAACTTATTTTCTGTCGGACGACATTTGTTTGTAACATAAACACACTTTTCATCAACATATCTTTGCCATTCATGTTACTGCTTTACTGGCACTCCTGTTCAACCATCAAATATTAACTTTTATACTTTAATAATTACACATTGTTGCTTAGATAAGGCGGGACTTGTCACCCTGGTAACCCAGAAAATAGAGGAAGAGCTTCAAACATGCAGTGAAAGGGTTCTATTTTACCCTAAACCATGTTTTTCTGAACACAAAGCAATTAGTTTTGATGCCTGACCTTAACCAAACCTCTAAAATGTAAAAGTGTGTAGCAGAGTCAGACATTTTCCTAAATTTTACCACATAGTTTTGGTGCCTAAACCGAACCAGAAAGCGAAAAACCAGAATACGACAACAGGAATGAGAATTTGGTTCTAAGTCTGATGTTCTCTTGTCCATCACAGGAGGTCAATCCTGGTCTTCGGGGTGAAAGTTTTGGTTTATTCATCTACCTTTTAATGTGGATTTTAGTTTAACTTCAGCAGTTTAGTTGAACAGGAATGTAATTCTGTGGAGATGGGGTTGAAAATAACTGAAAAGACATAAATTAGATGTTTTCTAGAGCCACTGTTTCCTTGCATCTCTACTTTAATATGAATCCTTCTGAGTTTATTTCCAGTCTGTGTAACTAACAAAGGAGAACGAGTTTCCTCGCAGCACTGCTGATGTTTTTCTGCTTAAAAAGCTGACCTTTAATATTATCTCTCCTTCCCATTTGGCCACTGGAATATGCTTAAGAAACATTTGTGAAGGATGCAGGTAAAAGATTCATTATTCAGCCCCAGGAATGGGCAGGGAAGGGCCTTTCCAATGGCTTTTACCTAACTACCCCCCTAAAAGCCTCCCAAGAAAAATACCTGCATTACAGAGCCGTGCTGTGGAGAAAGTGTGTTCGCTATGGAAGCACTCCCAGTACCTGAATAAAAGATGAAATATTGAACACAGACTGTGAGGTTTTAAGTTTATTATTTAGGCCAAGATGGTCTAATTGCTCTAATGCAATGGATTTGATTTTTTTTTCCAAGCTAGGTGGAGTCTGCTAGATTCTACAGCGCCACTTAAATGCAGGATTGTGAAGGGACCACTTTAGCACCGTATCTTCAGTGAGGTTAGTACTGTACGTCCAAGGTAGAGACATTAATTACTTTTTAATTTGCAGGGAAGGTTTTACAGACTCTTTAATTTTTCAGGCCGGGGGCTCTTTACCTGAGGCTACGGATAGCGGGGAAGGAAGATCTAAATCTAAATGTAGAAGTTTTTAATGTAGAGAAGTATCACGCTGTCTTTATTATTAATGAGTAAAGCGCCACCACCATCCAAACCAAATAGACCCAGAGGAACCTTTCAGAGGAAATGTCGGCTCACAGCTTTGACTGAAAGAAAAAAAAATCTAATTTCCATTGATTTTCTTTTTAATTAATGCATTAAACGTGGTATCATAGCTTTGTCACTGCAAAAAAAAAAGAATCATCAGTCTAGTTTTGCCCTTTTTTAAAAAAAAAACTTGACTGAGGATTCCAGTCAATATCTGCAGCTTTGGGCTAAAACTGCTGCTCATCTTCTCAGATCTCCATTCTACAAGGAATCCTTTCCAGCTATAGCGAAACACTAACTTATGACTTCATAAAAATGTACAAGGCATCTAGAATAGTCTGATCTTACACCAAGGCCAATGTCCTATCTAGCAGTTTCATAGAAAGTGGTCCAAATCTGACCCAGAATTTAACAGTCTTTGCAAAAGCTCCACCTTTTAGCCAAGTTTCATGAAATTCAGTCCAATTCAGTGCATAATCTAGCGGACAAAGGGACAAAAATACAAACAGCAGTGAAAACATACCTCCAAACCAGCAAGAACATCCTACATCCCAATCTAAGGATTCTGGATGCTAAACCTGTGTTACATCCATACATAACATCACACTAAAATAACAAAGCTCAGGGACAATCAACATTATTTCAATCTAAACTACAATATCTAATCTATGTTATTAATTTATTTTTCTAAGCTAGGAAACAAGTGTTCAATTGATAACTATATGTGAAGTTTACAAAGCTATGAAAACCTTTTTTTTAACATCTTGGGGAAAGTTTTCAATATTTGAAACCAAGTTTTCATGTTTTTTTTTATGTTATTTGGAGCACTTGCACCATTTTGCCCATGTATGTTTCCTTAATATCTGCATTAAATTATTATTATCTATAGACAGAAGTGCATAACTTATAGAAATGAGGCTAAAGGTGAAGAACACTGTAAGTTCCTTGCAACAAATGCAGCATTTTGGAAAAACAGTGACCATAGTAACTCAAATACACTGTAAATACATGTATAAATATTAGATATGCTATGCTATTGCTGCAGGTGCAATTTATATAGAATATAATATTGCTGAAACAATGACAGGGGAAATCTTCTTACTCTTTGAAAGTTTACAGTTACTTCAGTCCTAAAGTAGGTATTAGCTAAGATGGCTCAATGTCGTGCCCTAAACACGTCTACAGCAGATTAGTCAGAGTTTTTTTGCCCTGAGAGTCGACTGGCAGAAGCAGGACGAGACAATCCAGTGAAAGAATCAGAGAGACCCCGGCATCACCTCCTCCACCTCCTCGTGTTGTTCTGTCTGACACTTCCCAGTAATGATGGGAATTTTCTCCCCTCTCCTAGCAGGAGTCGGCCCTCATCCCCTCTGCAGCGGCCCGGTGCTCCACGCTGAGACCCAAACAATCGCTCTCCGCCGAGGCCCTGTGAAATCCCAGGACGCCGGGGCCCTACGAAATCCAATAGAATGACTTTTATCCCCCCAAGATACAGTACAAATCATCATTGGTTTTATCTCAGCTGGGGATGTCAATTTGTCTAAATGAGCTTAGTCCCTCTAGCTGCCTGTTAGAGTTATTCCTCCCTCTCCAGCCCCACCCTGTCGCCCTCCCTGCTTTTCATCTTTTCTCCTCTCTCCTCGTCCTCCTCCCGCCCCGACTCAGCCAAGGTTTAGATCCAGTCGATGTCGCCGTCCTTTGTTTGCTTCAGAGGGAGGAGACGACGGAGAACAGGGCAAGTAATGGGATTGGTACCCTGCACTGGGCACCAGTTCTGCTCGAAGCCTGCCTTACTGGCCCAAAGACAAGCGTGTGCGTGTGTGTGTGTGTGTGTGTGTGTGTGTGTGTGTGTGTGTGTGTGTGTGTGTGTGTGTGTGTGTGTGTGTGTGTGTTGTTCTGAGTCCCTTTAGTGTGCAGTGGAATGTACTTAATCTGGCTGCCATCACAATGCAAATGAAGCTCCCCGGTCCCAGCGGGGAGATACTGTGTGTGTGTGTGTGTGTGTGTGTGTGTGTGTGTGTGTGTGTCTGTGTCTGTGTCTGTGTGTGTGTGTGTGTGTGTGTGTGTGTGTGTGTGTGTGTGTGTAGAGGAAGAACAGCCAGGCCCTTGACAGAGGAGGATGCTGGAAAGCTCTGGAGGGGGCATCAAAGAGTGGGCAGAGGCTTCTGTCACAGCAACACAAAGGCTGAGGACCAGGTCCAGTTACACACCACACACACAAACACACACAGACGCACAAAAGGTCCATTGGAGCAGACTGAGATACGACACCGTGCAGGTGAAGCGGTGAAATGACAGCAACCCTGTGTTTCTGCCTGTTCCCTGAACGTCGCTGCAGAGGAACTGAATGAATTGTAACCAAATTGTTTCAGCTCAAAGCAAAATTAAACGAGACAAAAACTGGAGTTAGAGGAACTGCAGAAGAATAAAGACTGACTAACCATCACAAAAACCTCATTTAAACAGAGCTAACTTTGTAGTTCTTCTGTCTTTATCCTTTTCACCACTGAGGCATCGTCAGGGTCATTCTATAACTGAGGGACTTTTGAAGTGCATGGGATTTATCTTGCATGCATTTTGTTTTAATCGTAAAAAAAACTAATGTTTTTATGTTCATTATGATCATGTCTTTATCAATTCTATAACTATTTATTATGGAAACAATCATTTATTAATAAAAAAGGACTGGATATCACCAACATGTCAACTATGTTACAAAACATCCTGCAATTATATATTGACCCGTCCAGAATTACGTGAAAATGATCCATAATTGTGGAAAATTAGTCCAGAATGACATGAAATTTGTCCTAAGTGACTCGAAAATTATCCCAAAGACACAACAAAGGTCCAAAATGACGAGAAAAGATCCAAGCTGACATAAAACTTGTTGAAAATGACAAGAGATTTGTCCAAAACGACTTGAAAATTGTCCAAAATGACTCAAAAATTGTCCAAGTCAAAAAAAAAAGTTTTTTATGTTCATTATGAACATGTCTTTACAAATTCCAGAATTATTTATTATGGAAACAATCACTTATTGATAAAAACGACTGGATATCACTAAAATGTCAACTAAATAACCGTCTGAATTTAATACCAACCACCTTCTAATGAGCTAAACAATAATAAAATGAGCTGATTCAGAAATAGTTTGGATTGTGTTCTTTTTATTAAGTTGAGATAATCATGGCAGATATTTCTTTTTTGGCAATATATTAAATTTTATATTGAAAATAACAAATTAAATCACTTTCTACTAAGTTCCCCATTACAAAAACACCTCTCCAGGAAGTGTGTTAATTCCAGATCACATGACCTGCTCCACATGATGTCATTTCCTCCTGAAGAAAAGACTGGCCAGACTCCAAGGCTTTCTGAGTTATTTAATATAAAGTAGTCAACAGATTTACTACAATATCTTTAGAAATAACTTTTAATTTCGATTTTACTCAATTGTATATATAATATTTAGAAGAATCTCTCTCTAAAATGCCATGTGGTGTTTGGTTAGAGGTGGTCATGTTGATTTTAGGCCTGAAAACAGCAAAAATGTCAACTATGATACAAAAAGTCCCGCAGTTATATATTGATCCTTTTTCTTCTTGGCACCTCGGGTTCGAAAATCAAGAGCTAATTTTAAATGTCACCACACTGTCTGCTTCTTATGATCATGCTAATCTACTGTTTAGTGAAATGCTAATTTAATGTGACTGCATTAGAGCTTCTAACATCTCAGCTATTTTTCTGTAAATCTTTAAGAACTGAGATCAAAAATATGACTATTTTTAAGTTAACAATATTCAGTATATTCTTTAAATCCAGTGTTAAACCTTTTTTTTCATTTTAATAAATGGGCTTATTTTAGAAATGCAGGAACACAGAAAGCTAAGGCAACATTTTTTAGGTATTTTACTGCAATTTTCAGGATTCGGAAAGATTAAAAATAATATTAAGACTTCCTGATTGGTAAAGCTTTGTTTTGGTCTTTAGGGGGTCGTTTGCTATCTTTGCTTTTGTTTTGTTTTTTATATATATAGTCAGTATTGATTATTGGTAATTAACTGATATTTGAAATTGATAAGTATTTGAATTTAAAATAAAATTTAGAGTAACACAAACTTCCGCTAAAAACAATGTTGAAATACATTTAAATTAAACATAAATACAACACAGAGAACTTTTTATTATTTTTACTTCAGTGTTAATTGGCTGTTATCATGACATGCTGTCAATTAGATGCCACAAGATGCCAAAGTGCATTTTTTAGTTCATGTATTTTAGCGAGAATCAGTCAAAACAAACAATGATAACTGATAACTGGAATAAAGCAGAACATAGATCTATTAATCTGCCAGTGAAACTCCTTCATGACTCCTGATTTCAGCTGGATTCATCTCAACAGAGACACTTTAAACGGACCTTACTGTCCTTTTAAAAAGTAAAGATCATCTGTTTTCCTCCACATCTTCTTCTCCTCCAGCATCTCCGCCCATCATCCACATTCTTAAGATCAAGGTCAAGGTAGATTTTATTGTCCCAAAGGGAAATTACTTTTGTCATGAGGTTATAGGAAACACCATCTCCACACAGCAACTGGAAATATATCGCTGTGGGTAGAAGCTAAAGTCAATACAGAGGACAAAGGAAATATACACACTGAGGTGTGCATTCAGTGGAAACATGGCAGTAAATTATGGGGGAAGATTGACAGTGTGGATATTCTTTTACCCTTAGCCTGCTGTTGAGGTTAAATTTCATGCTATTATTCAGTATTTTACTTCACTGTTGAGTATTTGCTTTAAATTTACTGGACATTATGGTTCAGTTTCAAGAGAAAAGTTGCAATAATATACTATTTTTTCACCAAATTTTATCAAAATGACACATTAAGAGCCCACTCTATGGAATATGAATGGATTATGACACCGTCAGCTTGTTTCAGCTGACTTTTTAAATCACCGACCGACTGCAATGTGATTTTTTTTCTCGCTATTACAAAACTTTCTACAACTGTCGGCACCCAGAGGAACCAGCACACTTCGCTCCTCACGCCTGAACCGTGGATCCGAATCCTCGTTTCGCTGCTTTGACAGTCAAAGGTACAAAACTGTGTCCAAACCTATTAATAGCAAGACAGTTAATTAGATTCACAGATTAATTAACAGCTTATCTAATCTATCAGACGGGCTAAAGATAACCATCTAATTAACAATATGAGTGAGGAACAGCAACAAAGTTTGTCAAACAAAGAGCTTGAGCGTTATCTTCGACCATCTCTCCATTGTTCTCTTCATCCCTCCTTCCTTCTGTTCTTCCCCCTCTCTACCCCTGATGTTTATTGATTGCCAAAGTTCATACTGGAGCATCACTTAATGCGCTTGCTTTCATGTCCTGCCTTTGTTGCGAGGGCCGCAGCCCACGATATTGCAAATTGATCCATCTCTGCCCGCCACCCTTTGTCGGGGTTTGTGAAGTGAACTACTATTACATGAACCCGACTCGTCTCTCTCTTTTTCTTGTCGTTCTGAGGACGGCGTCGGCATGGCTAAACACCGGTTTGAGAGCTGATTAGCGGAGCCACACGCCTGACCGGCCGCGCTGATGAGCTCCCGGAGGTTTGATGATGTAGCCAATAAACGGACACTTCTGATTATCTGACCTCTGACCTCCTCCGTAACAACAACAACCCTCCCGCCTCCTCCTCTTCCTCCTCCCCTTCCTCCCCTCCACGCCTCCGTCTCTCCATTGTCCTTCTCAGGTGACGACTTGAAAATGAGGTCATGCTCGTGTGAACACAAACAAGGACACGGCATCCTTGAAATCACTCGATTTTTATCCCCCGAGGGAGCTAGAAAATCTAGATTCTAAATATGAAAAGGAGCACTGGTGATAACTAGTGTTTGGATTATTTTCAAAAAGTTTTTCGAAAAGTTAAAAAGCTCTGGGAAGTAAACTTCTTTGCAACTTTTGATAAACTGTCCCTTCAGGCGTTGGAAGTGAAGTGGACTCCGTGACGCAAGACGAGCATCCAATAATAAGGTTTTCTCTCACTTCGCTCCTGCCCCGGACAACTTGGCAGGAATTTGGAACGGAGACGAAGCGCTCTCTGACGCGCCTGCGGTCTGACTTCGGCGTCCTCCTGAGCCGATCAACAGCGATTCCTGAAGTCTGAAGCCCTGACAAACTAATTGCCTGGTGGAGTTTTCTCCCCAGCTTAAAGGCAGAGTGCCTGTAATTAAGATTTGGATGCCCAGGACCTCCACCACCACCACCTCCACCGCCTCCCAGAGCTGCTGTTGTCATGGAGAGAAGATGTCAGAGGAGGAGGCTGTTTGCGGTGAAGGAAGGCAGCAGGGGATGGTGGGTTGTGGGGGTTTTGCAGGAGTGGATGCTGCACTGGGGGTTGTCTGAGAAGAGGGCAATAAGGGGATGGGGGACTGCGGCACAATCATCTTGATTTCTTGTGCTGAACGATTACATGCCATGCTAATTGCTAGCAGAGGGATCTTTAATAAATATTTCATTCGGTGCAGCATCATTACTGCCTAATGTCGTTATTAATCTCCGCCAGTAATTTCCACTCAGGAGGAGCGTCTTTGTTGGGGGGAGAGCGATGTTTTCTTCCCCTCCCTCGCAAGGAGAGAGATGCAGGGAGAGGAGAAGTGGGGAGTGATTCCGAAGAAGTGCCATTACATTAAAGTTATGAGAGGAGGAGAAATGAACGAAGCGTGTAGAAGAAGAAGCAGCCATAAAGAGAGGAGTGGAAACAGAGAATAAGGAGGCAGAGAGTGGGGATGTGAAGTCAACATCACTGAGTGGCTGCAAATAATGTACAGACACATGTCATTTCCTGAGAGGCCTTTCCTTCCATGAGATCATGGCTTCTAATTTGATTTGTACATGAGAAGGGGGCTGTGCCACCGCCTCTGTAGGAAAAGATTTACTTAGAGCAAATGGCTGGAGCTGCCATCAGGACTTCTGCTGTCATATCAGAAACAATCAGAACGGTCAACGTACCTGCAGGAATCTCACATCCAATCTCGCTCGAGATTGCTCTGCTGTTACTTTTGCTTCTTGGCATCAGAAATGACATAAAAACTCACTCTTCTCTAAGCCTGATCTGCTTAACTAAGGGTTTAGTAATTTCTATTATAATTGGTACAGACTATTTGTGTTAATAATTGAGAAAATATAACTAAAAAAGCAACTGAGCATCTTCTGCTTTCAAAAGGAGAAATCCTCACATTTTAAATAAAAAATGCATCCATTGTGCTCATGTCTGCACCCTAATAATCCCAGTTAATGGGCTAATATTATTAATATTATTTATATAGCAGGTTTAAAAACAGAGTTTCCAACAGTTTTGACCAACGAAGCAAATGCCAGATGCTCAGAAGCGAAGCAACCAGTAAAGCATCTTTTCCTCACAATAGGATAGAATATCTGTACATTTTGCTCAGTAATGCGCCTAATTACACAACATTTATTCCTAATATTAACAATTCATTTAAATAGCAGCTTCAAAAACAGACTTTCCAACAGTTCTGATCAACAAAGCAGCATGCTCAGAACCAAAACAAGCATATTTTGCTTTCAATGGGAGAAACTCTTGAAATTTTTTATAAAATATGTTTCCATTTTGCTCGTGTCTGCACCCTGGTAACACCTATTATTAAGCTTATAAAATACTTTATTTAAATAGCAGCTTTAAAAACAGAGTTTCCAACAGTTTTGACCAATGAAGCAAACATAGGATGCTCAGAAGCGGGAGAAATACTTAAAACACTATCAGTAAAATATCTGTCCATTTTGTTCATAATAACACAAATGAATGAACGTAGGACAACTTAATTTGATATAGCATCTTTAAAAACAGTGTTTTGACAGGTGGAGAAAAGCAAGAAGCTCAGAAGGCAATAAAACAACAGTAAGGTGAAACAAAAGCAACACAAAATCACATGTAGTCCCTGATTCTACTTTTTTTTTAGTTTTTGCAGCACATTGTTTAGAGAATATTCTCCGCAAAGGTCCTTTAACACACTTAAAATGATAGCAGATGAATAGATTAGATAGATTTTTGAGACTAAAAATGAGGTTAATTAACATAAACTACGGTGCCTATAACGACTTAGCAGACAATGAAAAGGTCATAACCAAAAAAAATCACTTTATTAATAGAAAACTAAACTAAATAGCACAAACTTTTCTTCTCGCAGCTAAATTTGGCTTCCAAAATGTCAAGACGGTCTGTAAAGACAACACACTGCTGACAACAGACCGCACACTATCTGCAAACCGGCAGAAGCAGCGTGCATGGGTCCGCACCATGTTGTGCAAGCCATCTCTTTCTTCATGCACTTTAAGACATTAAGAAGGCGTGAAAATGGCAGCAAGCTAAGCCTTGGGCGAATAGCAAATAGCATTAGCCGCCGAGCAGACGTTGCATTTCGCTCATTCCAATATCCATCCGTGCCTGCGGCTATGCTAGCTAGCTGCTATCAGACGGGCTTATTCACACACATTCTCCACAGCTGCAGCGCTTTTTTAGAGCAAAAAATTCAATCTTTGGTAATAAGTGAATGTGAGATGGAGCATAAGTGCAAACTAAAAAAGCAAATCCAAATCCATGTTGCTTTTATCTAACAATGTATTTCATGGCCACATTCCAAACTTTTATGAGAATATGTTATGAATGATTACCAGAAAAATGATTATGTGCTTTGCGTGATGTTTCAATAACAGATCCATCACATGTGGTCGTAGATGGTGACAGAACGGATGGAGGGACGGCTTAAGAGGAGAGCAGAGGCAGTGATTTATTGACTTACAATGAAGGCGAAAAAAAAGGCTTCAGTTAAACCACCTATCTGCCAGTATTCACTCTTTCTTCCCATCTTCTTTTCTCTCCCTCGCTCACACACACACACACACGCACACACACACACATATCCACAGAGCAGAGCCACACAAGCGATGGCATTGCCCTCAAAGAAAATAGAGTTGTGTGTACCATCCAATTATCTGTCAGGGGTGAATAATGGCCCCAATAATATATTCACATTGCCGTTGCCGATCAATTTTTAATCAAGCTGAGAAATATGGAGGAAGTGAAGCTAAAATGACCCACCAGGAACTCTCCCATAATGCCTCGGCAGAGGAGTCCCTAATTTTGCTCCAATCAAATTACCTATTCCCCAGGCCCCCACCCGCACATCTCCGGCCCCCCACCACCACCCTATGAGCAATAATGGAGCCTCCCAGTGAGGAGCAGACATCAGCTACAGCCGGCCTGTTCTTTTATTAGGACCCAGGTCAGGGAGGCAGTGACCTTATTAAAGAATGTTCACTCATAATAAAGAGATTAGCTGTTACCAGCTGAATAACATGGATGTAGAAACAACAACAGACTTTACAGCTGTTTTTGTTAAAGATAAATGCAGGATAAAGGTGTTTGGTGCAATATAATTCCCACTTAACTGCTCTGATATCAGACGTCTGTGGGGACTGTAGAATAGTTAGCTCATTAATAATTCACTAATTAATATAAAACATTTTGTAATGCCATTTATTATTGACATTTAAACATTTTGGCCACTTGGAGACAATTTAATAAGCTATAAGCGCAACATTAATATAGGATTACCTTACAGACTAGATGCTGTAAACTTGTAAATAGTGAGACTGAAAGACATGTTTCAGATACATTTAGATATGTATCTCTAAATAAAAATCCAATTCAACTTCAAATTTTGCCAAAGTGACACAAAATTGATCCAAAATGACTAAAAACTGTAGAGAAAGTCTTGAAATTTGACCTAAGCTGACTAGAAACTGTCCAAAATGACTCAAGACTGACCAGAAAGACTTGAAATTTGTCCAAATCAAGTTGCAAATGGCTCGAAATGTGTCCAAAATTACTAAAAATTGTCCAGAAAGACTTGTATTTTGTCCATAATGACTCGAAATTCATCCAGAACAACCTCAAATTTCTTCAAATCAAGTCAAGACTCTGAATTTGTCCAAATTTGTTCTAAATTTGGTCATAATTAGCATATGAATTCTTGAGTTTCGGCCAAAAATTGAATTTTTGATGGCTCGCTGACTTTGAACCACCAAAATAGAAATCATTCTTCATCAAATCTGAAGAAATTTAGTCCAGAATTACTTAAAATTCTCCAGAAAGACTCATAATTTGTCCAAAATGACTCAAAATTCATCCAGAATAACTCCAAATTTGTTCAAATCAAGTGAAGACTCTAAATTTGTCCAAAAATGTTCTTCGTAATGACCCACAATGAGTCAAAAAAACATTGAAAATTACTTAACGTCTGCTGAAAATGTCTTTGTCTAAGAACTAGTACTTAAGGACTGTATCTGGTTTGTACATCAATTGCCTTCTAATCTTAGTGAAACTATGTAAAAATGTTTATTACTATCATTCATTTTTAAGCATTCTTTATCACAATGTGTTTGCTTTATTTAATTTCATGCATTTTAATACAGTAAACTTGCTAAAACACACCGAGGCTCCTTTTCCTTACTGCATCCAAGCGTAAATAAAGGTTATACATTAGCCAACAAGATCCACTCTTGAGTTGTGTTTTGGGGCTACCAACTCCTGAAAGAAGAATCTGGTTCTGTATCAGCACCCCTGTGTTTCCCATCTAACTGAGTCTATCTACTGTTTGGTGTTGAGCAGGTAGCATAAAATGTGCTAATTAGTGCTTTTCCCTAAAAAACAGTTTTTTTTTAGCCTGCTTTGGAAGTAAAACAGTAAAGCTGATGGCTGCAAAACAAAAACACTATAGGCTAAATGAAATGGTAGAGTACTTTAACTCAAGACACGACAGTTTTATCCATACAGCATTGACTAACGGCAAGAAAAGTGCTTTTGCAGAACACTGTGGCAACACAGTGAAGTTGACCTCTGATCTTCAGGAAATAAAATGTCACCATTTTACCACCATTGTTGTGCTTAAATGTGTCATAATTAGCACACAAATTCTTCAATTCATCAAATCCTAGTTAACATTTCTGCCAAATTTGTTGAAACTTCCTCCAGCTGTTCAACAGATATTGCATTCAGTGGGCTTCAATGTAACCGTCAGGGACATCCTCTGTCCTTAGACCTCACTGATTTCAATTATGCAGTTATAAAATATGTTAAAACTAGAATTACTACCTTGGACGTGGCTCTACCAACCAGTCACCTTGTAGGTTGCATCCATGCTGTTGAATAATAGTGAAAAACAGTGTCTTTGAACAATACTGTGTTGCCACAGTGGTGTTGAGCTCTGACCTTTTGGAAATAAATTGTCCAAAAAAAGGAGGAGAATATGGATGCGGTCATGGCTCGGAAAGAGAGGACAATTTGGGATGCCAGTTTTGCAAAGGGAGCTTGAAGTAAGTACTTGTTAGCATCTGCTAGCATTTTACGTTAGCATTTACTACTATGGTCTGTCATTTTCCAACAAAACACACTACATGTAAACGTAAACGTTGCCATTGTCGCCGCAAATCATCTGTCTGGGTTTACCTCCAGTGTGGCGCTGATCAGTACGTCATTTCATCCTGCATTTCTATTGGTTAGTTGTCATAGGTCCAGCAGCAGTCACACTGTGAGATGATCACCTAGAATTTTATGGCAGCTTGTCTTTGGTCACCATGACAACGGCCGTCCTTGAACCTGTCTCACAGTGTGACGCAGGACCACCGATTTAGAGCCACGACCAAAGATACCGCCACCATTCTCTCACCATTGTTATCTTTGGTCTGGGACGGGCAAAAATCACACTGTGTGCCGAGGCCTTTAGACATTTGTGCTAAATTTGGTCATGATTCCAGGGATTAGAAGCAGAGTGGTCTAACCCACAAAAAATCTGAACTGAATTTATATAATTTCTGTAATATTTTATGGTCTAGATTTTAGTGGCAAAGTCATCGAACCCACAACCCAAATATAGCATTATAGTGGAGCTTCCAATGTTAGACCATTCTGGAAAACACAAAACTTTGAATTCAGTTTTCCCAAAAACTACAGAAAATGGATTGGACCATCCTGCTTCCAAACCCTTCAATTAGCGTATGAATTCTTGAGTTTAGGCCAAAAACTGATTTTTTGATGACACACTGACTTTGAACCACCAAGATGTAACTGATTCATCATCAAATCCTAGTAAACATTTGTGCCAAATTTGAAGAAATTCCCTCCAGGTGTTCAACAGATATTCACAGGAAAGGGAACGTCACAGGTGTATAATAAAATTTGTTATGATGATTCTGTTTTTAAGAATGAATAAATAATTCACTGATTGCAATATAACGTTTAGTGTCATGACATTTTGCAGTGGATGTCAGGTGCCAAATTTCACACTCAGGAGGTAAAACATTTTAAAACCCAGACCTTCACTTCTTCTGGCACCTTTTGCAGCGTTCATGTGTAATTGTAAATATCTTAGCTAAAATGAAAACATCTTATTTGCCTCAAATGAAAACTCAAGCGTGCCTAATGTCAACCAGCCCGCTGCACACAATACCACACTGTTAAATCATATGGATGCGTAAACAGTGCACACATATTTCATGGTGTTCTGAACAACAGAGTTCTCTTAATTTCATGCCGGCTAACCCACGCTTGCTCTCCAGCTTATGTCTATAAACACAATAGCCATGTGCAATTCATATGTGCATGTCCACAGATCCATACACGCACAGCCGGCTTCTTGTCTGTGCAGTTTGTGAATAAATTCAGCCCCATAAAGCCGACCCCGGTGCGCCTGAGATGGGTCACGTACCTCCACGCAGAGCCAGGGCAATCTGCAATGAAAGCTTTCCCATTTGTAATAAACTGCAGCCTCTCAGAAGAGCAATCCTAGGGAGAATCCAGCGCACTCTCTCCTCACTACAACAACAGCGTCTGTAAAACAAATGAGCAGGGAGGTAATTGGAGACAAACAAAAATTACATTTCCAATAAAGGTTCTTGTCTCTTTGGGCTCCCAGAAGCCCCCAGCCCTCCTCAACTGTTTAACAGCCTTAATATACCCTCTCATCAGCCTTCCTGTTGAGAAGCCACCTGAGAGGAGTTATCTGAGCACAAACAGAGCTCATCTAATGTGAACAGGTTGAGGGTTGAGTGGTTCAAGTGTTTTAGGCAATTAAAAGGGGAGAGTGATGGTGGGATGAATGGATGAGAGCATTAGAGGGAAGACTAACGGTTTGCATGACCAACACTTTATGCTACGAGACTTTCATGGCAATGTAGCTTCAGAATAAGAAGAACTTCGGAACAGACACAAGAAACCTAAAAAATGCACTTTTTCCAACATAGGAACAGTGTTTTTCCAATTATAAATGAAGAAATGTTCACTTATGTGACCGAAAAAGCATTTATTTACCTGTATGCAAAACTTCAGTCTTCAAAATTAAACACTCAACAGATGCCCCCATTTATAGCAACAATTGATTGATAATGATGAAATGCAGGAGTGGAAAGAAGATAATTAAGTTTTTAAGCTTTAATTTGCAAAGTTAAATGTGTACCATATTAACATATACAGGACATCCTCGGTTTACGACGTCCTCGACTTACGGCGCTTCTTCATGACATTGGAACTGGTTCAGTGGAACTAGTTGGCGAGCAGAGCTGATGAATACTGTATGTACAGTAGTCATGCACCACTATAAGACGGCTTTGTTTACATTTGCAGCCACATTGGATTATTCTACATTCTCTAACTTCATTATGGCTCCCAGCAGAAGTCAGACTCTTCTGATGCTTCAAAGAAAGGGAAACTTGATATTAATCGATATGTGATGCACGTAACACCTTTGTTTACATTTTTGCTGGTATTTTCCTACTGAGTTGTGTTTCAGTGTGAGCTAATGACTGTCATTACTGTAGTTGTACTAATATGTAAACTGATTGATATTGTGATGCATGGAATGGCTTGCTTTACATTTTCACTGGAGTTCCGACTTGCGGCGAAAATCGACTTACAACAGAACTCTGCTGAAAGTCAAGGATCCCTGTATAAATTATGACTAGATCAACCTGAAAAGTAGATATAAGCATCATAAATAAATGTGCTTTGCAACACCAGATCAGATTTTTGTAGTGTAGCACAAAACAGGAGGACACTGTGGTTTTCAAGCTTTTAGGCTTTCTGGCAACAACAGATAGTGGAAAAAAAATACCTCAAACACACAAGAATAAGTCAAAATATATGTATGACACAAAGGACAACCCACTGGCTGAATGGGAATGTCACATACAATATGTGCACATATGCTGATCCTGGGTCCCGAATTCCCTTTTTGAATCATCATCAGTGACCATTTACTGCATGTTCTCTTAGTTTCAACTTTACTTGTATCACATCTTTCATACATGCAGCCCAAAGCTCTTAACTCAGAAAGATTAAAGCAACAACAACAATCAAACAATAAAATATTGAAGACGGATCAGTACTAGACCGATAGTTTGAGAAACAAAGATTAAAGTTAAAAACTAAGGTTATAGCATTAGGCTATAATATCACTCTAACCTAAAAGCCAGATTAAAAAGTTGGGTCTTTAATTTCCCTTTAAAAATATCAAGAGAGCTCGTCAGTCTAATATCAAGAGACAGCGTGTCCCACAGTTTAGGGGCATAAAAACAGAAGGCGACCTCACCGATATTTTTATGGGACACACAATGAACATTTAAAAGAAAGGCAGAAGAGGACCTTAATGATCTGGCTGGAACATAAAATGAAAGAAAAACTCCTATGTAGGGAAAAGCAAGGTTATTTAATGCTTTAAAAACAAGTAAAACAAATTAAAAATCAATTCTAAAAGACAGAACACGCTGTACATTTCCTGAGTTATAAAGGGGGTCTGGCTTTTGCAATATTTCTGAGATTTAAAAAAATGGTTTAATTGCATTGCTAGAATGAGAATAAAAATTGAAATCAGAGTTTTAAATCCCTCCCAGGTTTGTTATTTGCTGAGACCACCGAGGATTGAGTGCACTTTTTCTCTTTCTGCTATCAAAACATTAAATTAAAGCTAATTCAAGTATTGGAGATTAGCTGCAGTACTTGCTTGCACCACCAGGTGGGGTCTCTTACTGTTTAATTCTGTAGCAACCAGAAGAGGTAGGCAGTTCTGTGATGATGAGGGGGTTTAGCAAGTAAAGAGGCACCATGACAAAGTCTTATGTGACATTTAATGACCTCCAACAAAGATAATGCTCCTTTATCCCAGTGACATATAGTGAGAATCGTCTTCAGCCTGCATCATACAATATCAACACAGTGCACTGAATTTGGAGTGAAAAGTTGTCAGTCACTGATTAAGATTGCTGCTTTTATTAAGAATATTCGTAAATTTACAATATCTGAGTGACAGTGGACATAAAGTAAGGATCAGGCTTAGGTCCATGCTCATACGGATTAATTTAAAAATGCCTTAATTAGCCTGATTGCTAATAGGAACAATGCTTTTGGCTTCCCACAGTTAAAGAAACATGATCTACTGTAGTATGGACATTTATAAACCACTCTGCATGTAGAAAAGAAAATTCTACTCATACAAAATTGCCAATGTAGATAAAATTCATTTGGTTTCAGCTCAGGTAAATCTGCCATTACAATGTCTTAATTCACTCTTTTCAAAGTGATTCTGGGTATTTTATTAGCGAACTATAGTCATGCAGCAGCATCTAACATAGCCTGCATGTGAGGTGTTTAGGGAACGTCGGTAAATCGTAATGTTTGTCGCTAAGGAGATGAAGAGTTCAGGCTATGTCTAGTCTATTAGATTGATATGAGACGACCGCTTGGAAAAGACTAGTGACAAAATTCAGATATTTTCAGGTTAAATCATTTCTGCAAATATCAGATCTGGAGTCACTATCAGTCCTTACATTAATGTAGCATCCAAAGACAACTACTCATCAGCATGCAGCGTTTATTAATAACAAAACAGGGGTGGGAAAGGCGACCAAATCATGTGCTACCTGTAAAAAAGTTAGTCTGGAGACCTCAGCTGTGTTTGTATTTACCATCAAACTGCTTATTTGGTCAACTGACAATCTAAAACTCAAAAACACATTATTTACAGCGATATTAAACTGAGTAAGGCAGCAAATTTGGCATTTAAGCAGCTGGGAGCTTTCATGCTTGATGATTAGCAAAGTATTTGTGATTAATGATCAATGTTTATATGTCATCTGCTTCTGAGATAGGTGTCATCTGATAGACTTCTGTTTAGTAATACTACACACACATTTTCACACATGCAACTGCAGACAAACACACCGGTGCAGTCAGAATTCCAGTGAGTGCAGCAGCAGTTGTCTCCCTGCAGCCCTGAGATCAGACCAGTGAGTTTATCTGATGGTGAACCTGACATTAGGCCAAACTAAAGGTCCCTGCTCAGCTTCCTCTTATCTAACCCTGCTAACAGTCAACTCCAGCCGCTCACAGGGGGAAACTGATTACAGCCTCGGGCCCAGAAGAGAGGCAGCGAGTCCTCGGCTCTGCTGGTTCCATTATGGGTCTCAGAGCCGGCCGAGGTGGCTATTAGCTGCAGGTTGTGGATCAGACCCTCAGATATTATTTGGTCTTTTAACTATTTGAACGAGATGAGGTGTAATGTGAGCTCAGATGCAGGGTTATGGGTTCGTATGACCTCAGCGGTGACCAAACAGCTGCGGTCGGAGCTTTTAACAAGAGGTCGCCGCAGTTCATCTCGGCCTGACATATTTTAGTTAAGATGGATGCGTTGACTGCAGTGAATGCGGAACAGACCACTAGTTACTCTGAGCAACAAACCGCAGCATGCACGCTGCATTAAACGGCCTTTTAGGAGTTTGTTAGCGTGCACCTACAGTGCAGTCATGCACACATCTGCTTGTGTTTACCTCTGTTCTATTCCATCTATGTGCCAGATAGAGATGGAAGCAAACGCAGCCAGAGAGTGTGTCTATGTGTGATAGTGTTAAAAAGGAGAGCTAATAGTTTTAGGGCATTCCTGTCAGTGTTGCTGTGTGATTGCGGCTCCTTTGTGGCTTCCTTTAATGCTTAGTCGGTTTGATGTAAACACTCGGAGGAGACGAAGATGGGGAAAGTCCCTGAGATATTTAACTCACTAATTCCTCCGCCGTTTCTCTTTTTTCTCCTCTTTCTCTTTGCTCGTCTCTTTCTTTACTTTGCCTCAGTCGTTCCACTGTGGCGGAAGAATCTGGGAATCCGGGATATGCAAAACAAACATGCCCTTTTCCTTCATCATCAAAAAAATAGCAGAGAAACGCATGTGTGTTCAGCAGACACACATACCTCACAAACAAACACACCTTTATGTTAAAACTGGGCTCCAGGCATTTTATTTCTCCAATTAGACTTGTCAAGGGCCTGACAAGTCTCAACTTTGTTCGCTCCACCAGGCAGGAAATTAAAAATTGCATCTGAAACAGTTGTCTTCCAACTAAAATGAAACGGGGGGGAAAAAAACATTGGTGTAAGTGCAGCTTGGCACAGAAACATACACCGTTTTTGTCCTAATTTAAGCTGAAATGAATCAGCCGTACATTTTCTAAATCATAGTTCAGTAGTCAAACCTTCAATCTATCAAACATAAATCATCCTATTATTATTATTTTGATTGCAAACATGCGCATTGGTTTGCAGCCGAGTATATTTACTACCCCTAGGTCTCTTAGATACTCAGAAAACTCTTGTTAGCTGGTCCAAAAATGAGGATAATGATATTAAAGCTTAGGAGCAGCATTCCTCTGTCAATCAAAGGTTTCTCTACTAGTGAAGTTTCTGCAAAAAATCTCAAGTTGTGCATGTTTTCTATGAATTATGGCTGGTCATAGCAGTCATAATATCAATAATATTAACAAAAAGATGAAGAAAAATACATAGGAGAAGAAAGAGGAGAAGGAGAAGAAGAAAATAGAATAAAGAGAAGAAAGAGGAGAAGAAGAAGAAAACAGAAGAATAGGAGAAAGAGAAGAAGAAGAAGAAGAAGAAAAAACAGAATATGATGAAGAAGAAGGATGGAAGATGGAGGAAGAAGATGAAATGTAGTTTATTCAGTATTTGATCTTGATGGTATTATCCTGTTTTCTTATGTTTTTTGGTATTTTATATTTTGTATCATTTATGCCATGCATATACAGAATTTGTATCATTTATTTTCAATAGATTTTACTTTTTTTGTTGTTTCTGTTTTGTGTTTTTGCACATATTTCTGTTGACAGTCTTATAACTTGAACTGAACTTTTGTCAGCTCTGGTTGTTGTGAAATGTATAACTATAACTGAGCTTTATTTGATTTATTCTGGGTTTTTTGGGGGAATTTGTTCAAAGCTTAGGTTCCCAATGAGAGAGGTTCACTCTAAAGAACAAAACAAGCACCACAATTCACAGTATTTATAATTAATTACATCTTCTCCGCTTTGTTTCTATGGCACTGACTCTCCAACCCATTTAACACTATAAATGATTTGCAGCTGCTTCTAGAACCACGTCTGACGTTAATGTCGGCTGGTTACAAAAATCTATTTGCGGCTCCATTTTTTTGAATGAAGCTGATTGTTTCCTGGTAAAGAACAAGTCTTCAGAGCTGCACACATGAGCTGGATCTCACAATCCATGGCAGCACAGCGAGGTGAGAAGTCCCGTCAACACTAAACCTGCAGAATGAACAGAACCGGTGAGACGCAGACAACATTCTAATTCTGATTTAGTACCAGATGTGAGGCTTCCTCTCTGAACTGATCTCGCTCCGTCTTCAGATCAACACACCTTAAAAGCAGAACTGTGACCCACATGCAGCGATATCATGCTCACTAATTGTAAAGTGGGACATATCAGCCACATGTCGGCGTTTCCATGCGATGCCACCCCCATCGGCCGCCTCCCTCCGCTCTGATGTGTTTTTCATGTTAACACTTTGCAGTGCCTTAGGTACATTGTGCGGCTTCCCGCCATACACAGCCCTGCCGAGCCCATTTAGAATGTTTTTATGCGATAACATCGTTTTTATTTTTCAATTAAATTTTTATACTTTTGTGTTTTTTCCGCCCGTTTCTTCTTTTAAGGATTGCTATTTTTCCTCATACAGTTTCCTTATGTGCTGTTTTCACCCTCTTTGTTCTCTTTGTCTTGAAGAAACGCTCAGAAATCTTGATTTAGAAGACAACAACAAACCAATTCATCAACACAATCGTTAAGAAATACTAATAATTTAGTATGGAAGCTAAAATGGTTCTTATAAACACTTAAGAGAGATAAAATTACTGGAAAATCTAACGTAAACTGTTGAACATTTTGGAACACATTGGATTTACGAGGAAAAAAAACTATTTTTGCTCTAGTTCCAGTGGAAGTTCAGTAACACAGATGGATAATAACTACTGTAGGTGGTGCAAGTGCAATTTTGAGGTCCTTTTACTTACCTTGAGTGTCTATAATCAAAGTTTGCTGCATTTTAAATGTACTTTAACTGTATTTACCATCTAGTATGGTAAAATGTGATGCATAGCTGTGATTTCGAACAATATACGGAAATCTTTTTACGTTTTTAAAGTAAAATACATGATTTGTTCAATACCAAAATGTCTTCACAGCTTACAGACAGTAGATTTTTTTAAAAAAACTCAGCATATCAGTAATTTGTTCAGATTTTAACTTCCTGAAAAAGATTTGAAGTCACTACAGCTGAAGTTTAAGCAACTGTTGTCTATTGCTCATATTTAATTCCTTATATTTAGATTTACCTGCTATTGGAGTGGACAATTCACATTGATTCACATAATGATTGTGATTCTTATCTTCTATGGAAGTGAATCAATTAAAAACGGACAGAAATAAAATGCTGTAACTCAACAGCAAGTGCTGAGCAACTAGATCGTGTTTGAGAAGTTTGTAGCTCACCCTTAAAAAAGGCGCAAGAACCCAGAATCGGAATGAAATCATGATATTATCAAACATTCATTCGGTAGTTTAACATTCTGGTCTTGCTATATGTGTTTAAGTAAAGTATTTGACTACATTTTCCACCATTAACTGCAATAAAACAGGGTGCAGTCATTAATCAATGCATAATTATCTCTACAGAAACTCTGGGATCATAACAAAGTGCTCTGCGGTTCACCCAAAGTCCCGTTAAGTGACTTTTCAACAGCATGCAATCAAGCTTTTATATATTTTTCACTGTGTTTTCTGTTGTCAAAACATTAAAGGAACTTAAACAAATATTGACTGTAATGGTAAATTGCAACAACTAATGATTACTTCCATTGTTAATTAATCTGTTGGTTATTTTCTCATTTAGTTGTTTGGTTTATAAAATGATAGACAGTTGTAAAAAATGTCTGTCAGTGTCTCCTACAGGTGAAGATAAAGTCCTCAAATATCTGGTTTTGTCCACAACCCAAAAATATTCGGTTTACTATCACAGAGGAAGAAAGAAACCAGAAAATCTTCACATTAAAGAAGCTGGAATTCAAAAATTTTGTCTGATTTCTTTAAAAAATAGTCAAATGAATGAAAAACTATCAACAGTTGATGATTTATCTAAAAGCTGACAACTAATCAGTTAACTGTGGCACCTCTAATACTAATAAATCTATACTTGGAGTTTGATATGATTATAATAGCAGAACAGATGATACACAACAAGGCCCTGGTCTTCATTTTTGGCTTTCACAGTGATTTTTAGTTACGGCAGCAGTAAGACTCTGGGGACGTCTGTCCATCCGTCCATCATTCTGGGCCAGACTGAAAGATCTGAAAAACTTTATGGATTGCAATAAAATCCTGTACAGCCATTCAAGATCCACAAAGATGAACCCTCTGACTTTTCCTCTAGAGCTACTATGAGCAAACATCAGAGAAGGACTGCTCAATAGATCTTGGTGGCATAAACTGAAGTACGTTTTGAAGGGAACGTTTGAAATAAACATCATTTGGGTTCCTCATTGGGTTAAAATACAACTCTGGAAGCTTCTCCTTCATTTTCTGATTTATCAGTTTGACAAAGCAACAAAGTCCTTGTCATGATGTCAGAGGACTGGTTAGTGGCATAAATCAGTGACCAGACTTTTACCCAGAAGACTAGGGTTTGTGTCCTATGATGGAGAGAACGTATAGTATAAAAGTATATGAATCTCAAACTCTACTGGAAATCAAAGACAGCAAGTAAAGGAGCCTCTCATCTCTTTCCATCAGCACCAATCTGAATCCTGACCAGAACTGTTCAGATGATGACGAGAACCTAAAAGCTTTGAAGCATCGGTTGAACTCGGCTTCTTTTTCTTTACGCCGCTCAGCCAAAGTGATGCCGTATCACATTTGACACCCCAAAGCCTGAGGAATTGATCCCTCGGTATGGCTATTGATCGGGTTGGGGGTTTGAACACACAAGAAGAAGGAAGGGTCTGAAGCAAGGTGTGCGGCTGGCTCAGGTCTTTTGTTGAGGGAATCGATGGCGTCCCACCATGAGGAAGATTAGCCCAGTGAGGTTCTACGAGGAGCACAGCAGGAGCTTGTATACAGACTATTTTATTTACAATTTCCTTCCATCTTTTGCTTTGTCTTTTACCAGAAGCTATTTGAAGTGTGTTTTCTTGCTTTGCTGTCCATGTGTGCACTATAAAAGGAGATGGCTGTAGGGTCAGACTAATGCTGCATCTGTTTGTGACCTTTTCTGGAAGAAGCGTGCGTCGCTCAGTGATCGGCTTTGCTGGAAGTTGAGACTATCAGAAGACAGACACACAAACAGATTCTCCCCGAGGCAAAATAAAACCATCTCTGTGCCATCCATCTCAAAATACAAGTTCATACGCTGACACGTAACAGCACTGGCATTGTTTACACGGAAACAAAATCGAGTAAATGAGCATGATGGAGCACGTATGTCTGCAAAAAACTGTCCGTCTAGAGACAAAGATGTGTTTGTTCTTCACTGCTTCAAGTCATCTGAGGTGTGGTTTTCTGGCTGACATTAGTTACATGTTCACTTCTCCAAATGTGAGCAAAGTCATACTAAAACTGAACTTTAAAACTCAGAAATTACACTTATTGCCACACCGATGTTTAACAAGAAACCTGGTTTGTGATGAGGGGCGTCTCCAGAAAATCTTGGTTTTGTACACCAAAACCAAAAGTCATAAGTGAAGTTCAGGAATTCTATTGTGTGGTTGTAGAACAGAGGCTGTTGCTGCTGTGTGATGCTGCAGGTATTTAATAAACCCAGAGGGAAAACTCCTACAAACAGCTGGAAGCAACAAACTAAACTTCACTTCCTGTTGACGTTTTGACATCTGTGTGCCAACTAAAGTCACAAACGGAGTCTTTTCTGCTCTTGTTGTGTAATTTTTTACACATCCGCTCTGAAATTAGCTCAAGAGTTGAGGTCAGGATTAATAGTTTCATCCTGACCTGAGAAAAACGATCGACTAGGTAGATTTAATTTTATGTAAGAGATGTAGAGCCATGTTTATTTAACAAACTCTCAGCAGAAAATGTAGCTGCATGATGTTGATGATGAAAAATTGATTCTATTTGAGGAATTTTTTTACATTTATATTTTAGAAAAGTTTGACTGAATTATTGCCAACCATGAGGTCACTTTTAGATGTCGACAAAACTAAAAGACAATGATGAAAAATGGTGGAAAATTCCCTTAAATGAAGAATTAAAGAGGTGGACACTTGAAATCAAGGCCCCAGCTGGATGAATATCAATAAAACATGCAGCATTTCAACTCAAAATCAGTGTCTGTGTTTATTTGCTAGTTAGTAAAACTAAGACTTCCACCTGCTTCTCCTTGACTTTGAGCTTTACTTTGCTGCTGTGGTATTTATTAGATCTGACTATAGAAAACATCTGTGGTTCTCAGGTAGATTAAGTGCTTTGGAAGACTTGAAAATCACTGGACTATTCAAAACGTTTTCATCGTTCAATCTGCACAGAGCAAACTTCACGTCGTGCCCAGAGGTTATTAGATTCATGTCATACAGCGTAGCAAGCTGGGAACTTAGAAGATTGTTAAAATCACACAGTGTGTAGAGGCCTTTAAGAAGAAGATTTCAAATTAGCATCCAAATATGCAATCAAAATGAAGAAATAAACACAAAATCTGCCAATCAGCAGCTGTGAAGTTCATTAATCAACACGCTACATCTGGTAAAAACCACACAAACCCAAATTTAAAAGCAACACAACGCAGTTTTGCAGGGTTTCTGTGTTACGTAAAAAATCCTGCCAAGCGCCGAGAGAAAGAAGAGAAGCAAAAGTGAAAGTCCAAGGATCCAAAGGAGGGAACAGAGGTGAGCTGAGAGCAGAGGAGGTGAGAGCTGAAGGGCTTGGCAGGGCCAGAAAAGGCCACAAACAGACCAGCGCTAAAGGGCCCAGGACAAGTGTTGCCATGTCCCCCTGAAACCGCCGAGGCCGCTGGGTAATGAATAAATAAACACCCCCTCCAACCATCCAGCCTCTTCCTCCTCCTGCTCTCCTCGTCAGGCAGCCAACACACATGCATATGCACACACACACACACACACACACACACACACACACACACACACACACACACACACACACACACACACACACACACACACACACACAGACACACACACACAGGTTCAGTGCATTGTGATTGTGTGAGTGCCTGCAGGTGTGTGTGTGTGTGTGAGTGTGTGTGTGTGTGTGTGTGTGTGTGTGAGTGTGTGTGTGTGTGTGTGTGTGTGCTGCAGGTTGTTCTGTACATCCGACTGTCTGTGTGCCAGGACACACTCCCTGCTTGCCTTCATTCTGTTCATCTGTATGCGTTTCATTTGCTCACCCCGTATTTATTTTATGCTGAGACCGTGTGGAGACGTTTGGCCGGCCGAGGCGCATTCCCACACTCCTGCCACGTATCTGAGAAATCACCCACACACCGATGTCGAGGCATACGGCAACGCCATGTCAGAGCTTAAGAAAACAAGAGACAAGAAGCTGTGAAACTCACAAGGATGGCGCCTCGGCTCCACATCTCCCGGCCCGACAGTCGCTGAAAACACTTTCAATTATTCAGCCGGGAGGATTGAGAAGTCAAAGGCCTTTTAATATGTAGCTTGTTGTGACAATGCTAAACGAGCCCCACCGCCAGCCAATGAAATATACATCTTTTGTTTTGCTTTCTGAAGGATTTGTGATGGCTATGTTGCTGCAAACGCTAAAATCTGCTCCTGTTAAACAGCAAGAAGAAACGGAGATCCGAAACGCTGAGGACAGCTGGAGAGTGATGGACTGAGAACCTCCTAATATGATTTGATGAACCAGGAAACATGGAGGCATCTTTTATTTGACCTATTTTAAACCAACGTTTTTACACCCTATATAGTTAGAGATCTCAGCCCAGAATTCTCTCATTTTTATGAATCCCCCATAATTTCATCTATGACATTATGAGACACTAAAGTTCTCCAGTAAAATCAGCATAATTAAATGGTTTTAGGTGACTCTTTAAAGCAGAGCAAACAGGGCTTCATTACAGTTTGTACTTCTGAGTAAAATCATACACTCAATTACTGACCTTCTTTTACTCTGCAAAACATTAAAGTGGTGTGAAGACAGCTAAATTAAAATATACCAACTAAAACCTTGGTAATTGTTTAATAATGCACTTTTGAGAACATAATATTGCACTTGTAGTACTAAAAATAATCCAAAATGCCCTCTAAAAATGCCTAGAAGTTAAAATTACTGAACCCACAAACCCCTAAATTCTACTGATTCTGCAAAGAAGTTTTAATTTGCACACTGAGGAAATCAAAGTCTTCTTTAGAATAGCTTGAAATGAGAAAGCTTACAAGTTAGTACAACAGCACAACACCCCACAAAAGCACAGATCCAGCTGCAAGTTTCACTGTTAGGATGGTGTCATAAAAACCTCTAATGCCAGAGATGCTACTGATTCAGGCTTCATTACTGGATTTAACAATCAGCTCAGAGGAAATATTCCTAAACTTCAGTGTTTAGGTCTTTGGAGAACAAAAAGCTTGGATTGCAGTCATAACTGGTGAATATCATCAATCTCTAAGCTGTTAACGTCTGTTTTCATCTCTGTAAAGTTTTACTTTTTTGAAATTTTCCCAGCTAATTCTAAGATCTCAATATTCTAAATATCATATCTTATTTCAAGAAATCTTACCAAGCCATTTTTCACTTGTTCTATTGGCAGATGTTTTTACTTATTTCAAGGTAAAAGTCCCTTGAAATACGTTTTTATTTAATTTTGAGAGGCTAATTTTTTCCAGTGCAAACACACTGACTACTAGAACAATAACATTAGCTTAGATTTTAGTTCAACACACCTGAAGATTAAACAAATGGCACTAAAAGTCACACCAAACACCTACATGTTAATTCCTTTCTCTAATATATACACATCCATACATGCATATATATATATATATATATATATATATATATATATATATATATATATATATATATATATATATATATATATATATATATATATATATATATATACCATCCACTGCCTCTCCTGGATCACACACACACACACACACACACACACACACACACACACACACACACACACACACACACACACACACACACACACACACACACACACACACACACACACACACACACACACACACACACACACACACAGACACACACACACACACACGCAGACACACACACACACACACACACACACACACACACACACACACACACACACACACACACACACACACACACACACACACACACACAGACACACACACACACACACGCAGACACACACACACACACACACACACACACACACACACACACACACACACACACACACACACACACACACACACACACACACACACACACAGACACACACACAGCTCTCCATCAGACAGAAGATTACATGGCAACCTTGACCTGTCTGCCCGTCGTAAATTTCCACACAGCCTCGGCTGACACCTCATTCTGGTGTGTCATCAGCCTGCGCCCGCAACCGCCATTACATTACATCAGCACCTTGGCGAATTACAGCAAAACGCAGAATCACATGCATGCATTATGCCACCCCGTGCAACAGAAGAGAGCTCTAGAAGAGTCTGGAAGTTATAAACCAGGAATTCTTTAACACTGAAGCTGAATGAGGGACGTTTGTGATGTGGAGATCTACAAATTCTAGCAAGGGATGGCGGGTTTTACTGAAAATGAGTACAAACAGCACAGAAATGCTAAAAACATCCATCCATTCATTTTCTATACACGGCTTACTCGTCATTGGGGTTGCAGGGACTGGTTAAGGTTTGGCACCATTAACCTCAACATATTTTTGGACTGTGGGAGGAAGCTGGAGTACCTTGAGAAAAACCCATACATGCACAGGGAGAACATGCAGACTCCAAGCAGAAAGATCCCAGGAAGGCCGGGACGCAAACCAGGGATCTTCTAGCTGCAAGGCGACGATGCTAACCACTGATCCACTGTGCAGCCCTGCTAAAAACATCCTTGAGAGAATGCTTATTTGGGATTTTTGGGTTTTGATGAGCAACTTTCTATTAATCAAACCTGGTTTTTATTATATCCAAAGTTAGACATAATAGGGATAGAACGATTATCGTGGCCGATATTTGGCCTTTACACATTACCAGTATCTGTAAACTATCGGCAGATTATTGATGAATTAAATGCTCTACATCAGGTCTGATGCAGTCTCCTCTCTCTGTCTGGCGTCACTCTGTGGTCTCAATAATGTCTCTCAAGCAGCAGAAACAACAAATTACCTTCTCTCACAGTGGCTAACGCTATGCTAACAGCTAGCAGCTAAGGTAGAAGGCAGCCACAGATTCACCTAAAACAGAGTGTAGAAAACTATAATTAATGATAAGGCTTTAAGACCTGGACATTAGTAGGCAAGGAAAGTGACAGAATAGTGAAAGATTAAGAAAATAGCAAAGAACAGCAGCAGACAAAAGGATCAATCTCAGCCGATCTCACATAAACAGAGCAGAGCATCCTGATTTAATCACTACTATTTCTAGATTTCATTTTCAGTTATAGTCACCCTTATTAATGAAGAAATCTAGTTATGAATGACAGGTTCTCTGCTATCAAATGCTGTTAGAACAATACGTTTAATGTATATCAGGACCAAACATCGGCCTTTGTAGAGTACCAATAATCGGTATTGGTATCGGCCCTGGAAAACCCATATCAGTCAACCCGAATACAAAATATTAAACAATAGATCTGTGTCTGTGGAAGTGAAAATCCTTCACCACAGCTTCTCCTTCCTGCTTTGCTGAAACAGCCGGCAAGATGGAAAACAACAGGTCAAAAAGTAAAGGAGGCGATAATGAGAAAACAAGAGGATAATGGAAGCCTCCCTTTTATAATTTAGTCTAATAAGACAGGTGCATCTTAACAACAATAAATTATAACCCCAAGCAGCTTTAATTGAACTCGGCAATTAAAGAGACTCAGATGCTGATCATTACGGCGGCTACACATAAAGGGAGTACAGTAGCCGAGCTGGAACGCCGAGCTCAATGCAAAACACAAAACAATTACGTTTAGAAACACACCTGCACCGACGGTAACACTTCCATCAACACGTGCACAAGAATCACTGCAATTACGCCTGAATTAAACAAAGCAGCAGGTCGGATCTGCAAAGGAGAGAGCGTCGAATGAAAGGTTTGATTAACTTTAACCTTGAGTGAGTCTGCGAGCTGCACCTCTGCACTTTATATGGATGCAAATGAGTGTCTGACTGTTTATGTGGATGCATCCAGACGCAGAAACAGTGTGTCTGAGTGTGATACCGCCATGTGTTCTCTCTGCTCTCCATGCTGCTCGGCTCCCACAGTGCCCCTGGGACCCATCTGCCTCCCTGTTATTAATTCATCAGGCTTAACCATGCAGCGCTTTATGACTCTGTTTGGACTGACGAACTATCACACACCCCTGCCTCTCTGCCTCGGACTCTCTCGCAAGAACACAGTATCCAAAAACAATATCTGTCACTGAATGCTGAACCTTCACTTGCAGCATGATATGTCTCTTCATTGTCTATGTGTGGAATCAGCAGTACGGTGTGCAGCATGAGCTCCGTCTGCATGAGATGATCAACTTAAATAAAACAGAAAAGGGCTGAAAAATAGTTCCTCAAAAGCCCTAAACCTTCTCCTCACTTTGCTCCATCTGTGTAGCTAATTCCCATTTCAGAAAACATACAGCTGATTGCACCCCTGTTCAGAACAAACCCCCTTTCTTAAAAATAAAGACAGAAACCTAAAGTTTGCATTGAAAGATAATCTAAGAATCAATCAATGCCCTTCACGTGAATACGTCCTGATTGCCATGCCTAAACCGATTCCCATCAGCGGAGGGGAGATCTGAGATTGCAGCACATCAAAAGAGTTTATCTTGCTCGTATTATGTGACTGGAAATAGCTGCTGCAGAGACACAGAGCTGAGGAAGGAGAGAGGAGAGAAATGATGGAAAAGTCTTAGAGCAGCATGATTCTCTTTAAAGATGCAATAAAAAGCAAACAAAGCAGCTGCGTTATTCTCTCTCTTGCAACTACTAATAAAAATGCACCATTTTTTTAAAGATAGAACAACTTTGCATGCTTGCAGCTGAACAAAATTCGTCTTTAAGTTAGAGTTTAATAGAAATCCTTCATCTTTCCTCCCTCTTCTGCACACTATGCCTGCAAAAAACTTAACTTTTGCAGAATTAATGCAACTTCCACGTGCGACACTGAGCTTATTGGCCCGTTTCTGACAGGAATCCTTCATCTGGAGAAGGTGAGGGACATTTATTTCACAAATAACAAGGTTGCATATAAGTGACTTTCCCCTCAGAGGGCAACATTAAACTTGAGGACATCCAGGGGGAGTTCTTGTTGGCTCAACAGCGGCCGACTGCCAGGGTTATACTGCCCCCCAGTGGACGTAACGGGGACCCAGAGGTCTGCAGCAGTGAGCAGAAGAAAATAATCGAGGTCCATATGCATGAGTTTAGTCTAGAAGTTCAAAGTTGGATGCTCGGAGCTGGAAGGTGTGTTAATCCAAGGACACACAACCAGCAGGGAGTTGGCAAAAGGAGGCCAGAGTTTATTTAAAGTGCAAATTTCACAATCTATTATTCTTTAATATAATATGTGCAGGTCAGAGTTTGTCCAACACAGATTCTGGCAGGAAGCCCAGTGAGCATTTATGAGTTCAGGTTCAGGTTAGGGGTGAAACTGCAGGAATTACCTCTTTTAAATTTGGAAACATGCAAAAACTCTAAAACAAAAAATCAAAACGTCTGTTTTCCTGTAATCTGATGGAACACATGAAGACGCGTCAGCCAAGAAATGCCCACAATGTGAGTCACACGTGTTGGAAATGCTCTTGTTTGATCCTCGGAGCTCTAACGTGTCCCACCTTCGAGTCTCTGCGGAACAAAACGACTGACAGTGTTTGAAAATGGCCTGACAGCGTGATTACATGTATGACAGGACGGTGGTCGTCACTTTGAGGGGAAAAAGAGGGAGAGAAAAGAGGGATGCAAGGGAGAGAGATGGAAAGTTGTCAGGAGAACAGGCTGAGAATGAAGCTCTCTGTGGAGTAAAGGAGCGAGAATAGTCGAGAAGAGACGGAGGACGGTGATGTGACGGATTTACATGAAGGTGCAAGACGATGAGAAGAGATGGGAGTCAGACTGGAGTGGATAAAACACCAGCATCAGTGGAGGAAAAAGTACTGAAGTAAAATACAACGTAAAATCCTGCATGAAAAAACCCTATTCAAGTTAACCCTCCTGTTGTCCTCATTTATGGGCACCAAAAAATATTTTCCTTGTCTAAAAAAAATCCAAAAATTCAGCAAAAAATTTCCCCAAATTTCTGAAAATTTGCAAAACCTTCAGGAAGAAAATTCCAATAATTCCGTAAAAGTTTGAAATTCATAAAAATATGATAAATAAATATGAACACGAGAAGGAATTAGTAAAGTACTTTTGAATTTCCTCAAATATATTACTTGATTGTTTTTTTGATGAGATATTCAATCATTTGAACATTCTTTGAAATGATGTTTAGATGTAAAAATCCCTGTTTGGTGGCTCTATTAACAACTAACAGACATCAGAAATGTGACCCAGACTACACTCAGCTTTTTGGAACTGTGTTTGTTCTGTTATTTAAAGTGCAAAATCCTAAAAGTGAAGTAGAAAGTGCAGTTTTTACCTCTACAGTGTGGTGGAGTGGAAGAATAAAGTGGCATAAAAAGAAAACTTTCATTTGGCTCAAGTATGATTAGAAATGTTGACACCTTCTCAGGTAGAAAACAAAAATTCATACGGTTACTGAGGTCATCACAGTAAAAAGTAGGGTTTTTTAATCTGTAATTTGCAGTCATTTTAAAAGTTTTCCCTGCTTTGTGAAATTACAGATAATAACTGGTAAAATCACAAAAAAGAAAATCGTTATTTTAATGTTTGGCCATAAAATTACACAATTTTTAATGTATTCAAGTCAATTAAAAATATTATTTTGCAGATATTTGCTGTTATTTAAAAAGAATAAATATGTATATTAATAATTGAAAATTTGTAGATTATTTTACAAGCTGCATTTTGAAGATTTATCCTGTTAAATTACAGGAAATGCCAAAAAAAGCATATTTCTTTTTAATTTACATGTTGACCACAAAAAATAATAATAACAACTAATAATAATTATCAATAATCAGTAGTAATTTGTTCTTTTACAAAGTCTGACCATATAATTACACGGTTTCACTGTATTTAAATCAGCTTTTTCAGATATTTGGCATTGTTTTTACTGTTTGTACTGTGTTATTTTTTGCAGCATAGTTTGCTTTAGAGTTTATTGAAAAATACAAGATATCAGCAATATAAACTACCGTTCAAAAGTCACCCAGACAATTTCATGTTTTCCATGAAAACTCCAACTTTTCTCCATGTGCTAACATAACTGTACAAGGGTTTTCTAATCATCAATGAGCCTTTCAACACCATTAGCTAACACAATGTAGCATTAGAACACAGGAGTGATGGTTGCTGGAAATGTTCCTCTGTACTCCTATGGAGATATTCCATTAAAAATCAGCTGTTTCCAGCTACAATAGTCATTTACCACATTAACAATGTCTAGACTGGATTTACCATTCATTTAATGCCGTCTTCATTGGGAAAAAAAACTGCTTTCCTTTCAAAAATAAGGACACTTCTAAGTGATCCAAAACTTTTGAACGGTAGTGTAATAAATAATACAGTAAAAATATAGAAAAAATATAGTAAAAAAATATAGTAAAAATACAGTAAATATTTCGTAAAAATACAGCAAAAAATATAGCAAACATACAGTACAAAATATAGTAAATATATAGTAAAAAATATAGAAAAAATATAGCAAAAAACATAGCAAAAATACAATAAAAACACAGTAAAATATATTAAAAATATTGTAAAAAAAAATAGCAAAAATACAGTAAAAATATAGTAAAATATATCAAAAATACAGTAAGAAAATATTTAAAATATAGTAAAAATACAGTAAAAATATTGCAAAAATACAGTAAAAAATATATCAAAATATAGTACAAAAATATTGTAAAAATATAGTAAAATATATTTAAAAGTACAGTAAAAATACATTAAAAAAATAGCAAAAACACACTAAAAATATAGCAAAATACAGTACAAAAGTAAAAATACTATAGTAAAATACAGTAAAAATACAGTGAAAATACAGTAAAATATAGTAAAAATACATGTATAATATGTACAATATACTGAAGGGTAGTTACATTTAATTTCTTTCCTTTTCAGCTCCTAAAGTGCAGCATTTCAACAATTCAACAATTGAACTCTCAAATTTACTTAAACGTCTTTGTAGCTGTTTGCATGTAAACAATCAATAAACACAGAAAAGAAACACAAAGAAAATTAAACTTAATCAGTGAGTTACAATCACTTCCTTGGAATAAAGCTTTATTCTAAGTCTATTAATATTGCAGTTTATAATAAACACAAAGCAGCTCATTTGTACTGTCAGACCTCAGAGGTTACACAGCAGATTTATTTATTTCTAAAACAGTAAGAATCTACAGACTGAAGGTGGCACAAAGATGGAATAAACTCCGGCACCTTGAGGAAGCGCTCAGACATTTTCTGCTCTTCACAAAAGTAAATATGTTGTAGTTTCTTGGATAAACTGCTGCTTTCTCTCCATTTCCTGCCCTGAGCAGCCTGACTTAGTGGCTTCCCCTCCAGGGAGCCTTTTCTTGGCAAACAGAGCTGTTTATTTTACTAAACCGGGTCGTCTCCCTCTCTCTCTTCAGCCCGTTTGTCTAATTAAAATGTTGCTAAAGCATCGAGGAGTAGGCATTTTATTTAACAGCTAATTGTGCTGACGCCTGGGACCGGGATGTTTTATGCATACACTTTCCAGGATCTTAGGGAAATAACACACACACTAACACACACACAGGAGATGGGTTCTCGTTCATCGGTGGGATGAATTTTAAGCAGTCAGGAGTATCGCGTTAATCAGTGAGAATTCTGCGGGGGAATATCAGGTTGCCTTGTAACACGGGAGGATGCATGTATGATTAATGTGCCGCCTCCCCCACCGGACCGGCAGAATAATCGTCTTGTTTACCAACAGGTGTTTTTAATCTAGACGCAGGAATTAACAATCCTTGTTTGTACGGGCGCTCAGGGCTTCAGACGGAACGGCTCGTCGTTTCTCTTATCAGCAACTCGTGTCGCTCTAATTGAGGATTTCAAGTCAATGAGTTTGGAAAGTACAGGGAGAGAAAATAAAAAAGCTTTGTAACCGGGTTGATGTATGATTGAGGGATTTTTTTGTATCATAATTGACATTTTTGCTGTTTTCAGTCCTAAAATCAACATGGCCGCCTATAACCAAACCAAAACACAAAAAGACACAAAATTAGCACAAAAACAGACAAAATGACCACAAACAGACTGATAATGACCAAAAATGACCACAGAGAGACACAAACGGACAAAGAAACACAAAATGACCAAAAAAGGCTCCTAAAGGCACAAATGACCACAGAAAGACCTAAAATGCCCAGAAATCAGTCTGAAAATGACCAAAAAAGAAACAGAAGAATGAGCAGCAAGATATATAAAATAACCACAAAAAGACAAAAAAATTACACAAAATGACCACAGAAAAACACAAAATGACTCAGTGAGATAATTATCAGATAAAGACACAAAATGACAAGACACACAAAATAACTACAGAAAATTGCCACATTAACTCATTTTGGACAGGGTTTGAACAGTTAAGGAGGATTTTTTTTGAGCGAGTTCTGGAAAAATTTGAGTAATTTCTAGTCATTTTGTACATATTGCAGGTCATTTTTGACAACATTTAGAGAAAATATTTATTTTATGAGGTCAAATTTGAGACATTTTGGATGTGTTTTTATTGTTTGTAGTCATTTTTGGAACCCTTCTAAGCCATCCTACATGTTTAACTCATTTTGGACAGACTGAACAGGAAAAGAGGATTTTTTGAGCAAGTTCTGGACAAATTTCTAATAATTTTGGACAAACGTGGAGATTTGTTAAAGATTTCTGTATCGTTGCCAGATAGCGGCACGTCGTCACTGTAACCATGACAACAAGTGAACACTACGTCAGCTGCCTGCTGATGATCACATGATTGTGATCCTACTACAAATCCACCACTGAGGACTTATCAGGACTTATCCGTCAGAAATGATACAAGGAACAACTGATTAAATTGTGGGGGTGTTTCTGAGTCCCATCAATTCCTGCCACCTGTTACATATTTAGGTCACGTGATTCGGTACCTGTACATAATGTACACATGCATAACACACGCCTGTGCTCAGTGCAAGGTTATTTAGTTTGTGGGTACATTTCTATTAAATGGACACGTTCTATGGTGCCGTGATTTCTGATCATCAATGATTAATAAACAAATGCTGCATTTCTGACGATGTCATATGGGGGAATGAGCAGCCTTGGAGGAGGACTGCGCTCTCTGGGTGCTTTTCTAGTTATAATTACTACTGTAACTTATGTACAATAATTTATTAGAATTTCATCTTTTGTTTAAGGTTTCTCTGCTATTTTTGTGCTGTTTATATAACAGAATCTTAAACTCTTTCCTCACTGTGGGATCAATAAAGTTTATCTTATAGAGTAATCAATAGAAAAGAAGTTTATAATATCAGCATAGAACAATATAGTGACATGTTATTTTATTATTTGATTTAATCCCCTGCAGGTTCCTATGAGCAGACATGATGCTTGTGGGAAATAAATTCATCACATTTAACTTTTTCTTGCTGCAGATTTTCTGTCATTCTGGGAATCAGACCAATGAGACGACTCACCTTAGCTGAGTGTTATCAATGAAAAGTCCTTTTTTTCTTCTCTAATGAGGTGTTAAAGCACTTGGGTTGGTTTTTAGAGGGTTTGAAGGAGGATGGTGTGAATTTGGTGCAGTTATTGTAGCGGTGGAGGTGAGGAGGGGGATCTCAGTGAGCTGGTATTACCTTTTCACACGTCGGCCTGCAGCTGACAGGCTGCTAAAGCAAAGGTATTTTAACATCCAATTTCCACAGTTTGGTGGCACAATCGTGCGAAACTCGGGGTGAAAATGAAAATGGAGAGAGAGACAAAGAGAGATGTTAACTTGAGAATGGACGGAGGTTTTTTACTCTTCTAAGAGAAATAAAAACACACCAGTAGTGCTGTCATTTCTGATCTACGCTGACATGTCTAAGCTACTTTTAGGAGCTGATGCATCCTGAGGGGGAAAGTCTGAACAAAAAACATCTTAAATAAACAATAAATACAGTCCATTAGAGGGAAAGCAGCACTAAAATAAAGCCTGTCTGTCAGTGCAGCTGTTAATGCAAGAGTGAAGCCATATTACTACTGAAGCTAGTTTTTGCTTCATAATATCTTCAAATATGATAAATCTGTAAAGTAACATTCATAAAATTATTTACCATTTTTAAATCCTTGGTATACATAATTTTTCTTTCAAATACTGGCAAATATCTGTGAAATAATGACATTTTTATGAAGATTTAAATACAGTACAAGTGTGTGATTTTACAGCCACACATTATAAAAGAGCAAATTTCCATTTATAATTATTATTACTGTAACATTTAACATTATGATTTTTGATGTAGACGTTACTTACAGCTTTTTCATATTTTTTTTTCCATTTTTTTGTCTTTATACAACATTTTCTTTAAAATAACAGATACGTGTAAAATAATTAGATTTAAGCTGATTTAAATGCAGTAAAACAGTGTAGTTTTATGGTAACGTGCTGTAAAGAAAGAATTAGCATTTGGAAAATTATATTTACAGCTTTGGTGCTTTTCATCAGTTTTTTCTGGGTGGGGGGGGTTCAATAGTTAACATGTAAATTACTACTTTTTAGTAATTTTACTGGTTATTATCTATAATGTTCCAGAACAGGAAAAATCTGTAAAGTAATATTCAGATAATTATTTACCATTTTTAAATCCTTGATGTACATAATTTTTCTTTCAAATACTGGCAAATATTTGTGAAATAATTATATTTTTATGAAGATTTCAATGTAGTAAAATTTTATAATTTTACAGTCACACATTGTAAATTAAGAAATTTCTACTTATTATTACCGGTACTATTAAGGTAATATTTAAGATTATGATTTTTGAGGTGGACATTATTTACAGTTTTGTGGGATTTTTTTTTTTTTTTTTTTTTGGTTGTTTTGTGTGTTGTTGGTTTTCTTTATGTTTTGTTTTGTTTTTTTGCATTATAAATGCTATTTCCTGAATTTTCTGAACAAAATTACAGTTAAAAGCAGTTTACTTTAGAATATGTTAAAATATGATAAATATGAAGGCAAAATCTGTTTCCAGTCGCAACATACCAGGGAATTCACAGGGTACGCCGATTTTTATGTAAATGTTCTTAAAGAAAATATTAGAAGTTTTACTGATACATATGTAATCACTTTAGATATTTTTAGGATTTTTTTTTGAATATTTTTACGAATTTTTTGAAAATATTTACAAGAATTTTCTTGCCAAATTTGGGTTGTTTTTTTTTGTTTTTTTTTTAATAAAATTTTTAAGGGAAACTTTTAAGGAATTACTGGAATTTTCTTCCTGAAGGTTTTGCAAATTTTCATAAATTTGGGGAATTTTTTTGCAGATTTTTTTTCAGACAAGAAAACAATAATTTTTGTTGCCCGTAATTGAGGACAACAGGGGGGTTAAACATATTTCTGTACAGAAGATGCTTTCAGAATCCAGTTAAATTTGTATTTTCTAGGAATGGATCGGAGCATCTTTGCAACCAGAAGCCCCTCCTGTCCTCCAGTGAGCATGCTGGGATCCCATCCTGCTCAGAAACGGGTTCTCCAGGATTAACGGGTGTTTCTGACGCTCTTAACTAGTGTCTGAACACCTGATCACGGAGCCGTGGCCTAATCCCAACATCGATGCAGCTCCATCAACACGCTCTCCTGGAGCAGCTCACCTACAGAAAGGGGCTGACGGAGGCCACACACACACACACACACACACACACACACACACACACACACACACACACACACACACACACACACACACACACACACACACACACACACACACACACACAAACCTTTAACACACACACACACACACACACACACTAACCTTTAACACACACACACACAAACATTTAACACACACTAACCTTTAACACACACACACACACACACACAAACCTTTAACACACACACACACACACTAACCTTTAACACACACACACACACACAAACATTTAACACACACACACACACACTAACCTTTAACACACACACACACACACACACACACACACACACACACACACACACACACACACACACACACACACACACACACACACACACACACAAACCTTTAACACACACACACACACTAACCTTTAACACACACAGACACACACACACACACACACACACACACACACACACACACACACAGACACACACATCCACACACACACACACACACACTGAAACACACAGATCCCATTAACCCTCATGTCGTCCTGTGGGTCAAAATTGACCCATTATAAAGTTTGAAAATGTGGAAAAAAAAATATATTTTCACAGTGAAACTTCTGATGTCCACATTTTCAACATTTTTGGGAAATCTTTGAAGACTTTTTGGTGGAAAAAAGAAATGTTAAAAATGTTTTTTAAGAACATTCAGAAAAAAAATCAACCAAAATCCAGCGAAATTCGCTGGATTTTTTAAAAATCAATATTAGAAGTTTTACTGATATATATGGAATCACTTTAGATATTTTTAGGATTTTTTTGGAAGATTTTTATTCATTTTTTCAAAATATTTACAAGAATTTTCTTGCCAAATTTGGGGGATTTTTTTTAAAAGAAAACTTTTAAGGAATTATTGGATTTTTCTTCCTGAAGGTTTTGCAAATTTTCAGAAATTTGGGGAATTTTTTTGCTGAATTTTTGGATTTTTTTCAGACAAGGAAACAATATTTTTTGGTGCCTGTAAATGAGGACAACAGGAGGGTTAAAGGAACTCTGTGTCTGCTGCTGCTCATTTTGATAGTTGATGCCAGATGTCTAATCTCATAAACTTCTGCCTGTTCTCTGGTGACGGACTCAGATTTAAGATCTGTGAAGCGGTGTGTGTGTGTGTGTGTGTGTGTGTGTGTGTGTGTGTGTGTGTGTGTGTGTGTGTGTGTGTGTGTGTGTGTGTGTGTGTGTGTGTGTGTGTGTGTGTGTGTGTGTGTGTGTGTGTGTGTGTGTGTGTGTGTGTGTGTGTGTGTGTGTGTGTGTGTGTGTGTGTATATAAATCTCAGCGGCAGATTAAATCAGGTTGGTTGATCATCAGTGGGTTTGTTTAGGGCCGGCTTTAGACGGAGATGATAAGCTGTTTATGTCGGATCTGTCATGAATAATTGCAGATGTTTGGACCTTCTGATGTGTGGAATACGACCCCCTACATGTGACGCTGCTTTCCATCAGTGGAGATAAACACTTAGTGATTGGATATCATGTTTAAAATCTACTTTTAACAGATTTTGGGTCCTTAAAGTCGACAATACAACAAGCTGCACCTTTAAAAATCATTCATTGCCACCGTTTCCCAGACGTTGTGGTCAATAAGCAAACAGAACTGCTCCACTAAGGCTGATTTCTCTGTTTTATTATCATTCTCTACTCCTGCAACAGCCGTCCAATTTCATTTAACGGTCATAAACACACATCTGCACTTCTATGCTTGTGAGAACCTGAACTCAGACTCAAACTCTAAACCTTAAAACAGATCTTTGACCCTGTGAGCCGCAGCAGGTTTGGAAATCATCTCGTTTTATTTGGAAGGAGCAGCAGAACTACTGATTTATCAGAGCTAGAAACTGTGTAAGCAGAAAGAATCCTTGGATTTTCAGGTTCCCAATGGTCGTTGAACTACTCATCATGGCTTTAATGTAATCAAATGCGAGCTTGGAGTCAGGTTGTTTCATCATGTCACCAATGAATGTGCCAATTCAACACAATTATTCAACTTCCAGATCTCCAAAAGAGCAGATTCAGAGCTACATTTGATGTATTTTTTTGGTCACAGTATGTATATATTTCTACAAGCCATACAAAGAGACAGACAAGAGTGTAGTCAAACCAAAAAAAGACCCACTTTTTAATAAAACTTCCACTTCTGCAAAGACAGGTTTGTTATCACTGGCTATATAGCAGGAGCATGTGACAAACAGCAGCTCCTGAAGCTCTAAAATGCCTTTTTTTAATGATGTAATCCTATAAAATGACTACAGATTATTTTTGCACCAATGAATGCACCAATTTCAAGCAATTAATGAACTTCCACATCTCCGAAAGTGCTGATTTAGAGCTACACTTGGTGTATTTTTTTGTCAGAGTACATATTTCTGTCTATAACAAGCCATACAAAGAGACAGACAGAAGGACTGTGGTTAAATCAACTATAAAAAGGACCCTCTTTATGTTGTTTTTTTTTTTTTTTTTAATTACAATTTTCCCTTTGGCAACACTATGTTTGCATTTCACTGTGAAAATTAAAAACTCTTGAATCTCTGAAATGTTTTTTTTTTGTGATGCAATCCTTTAAAATAACTGAATGCACCAAATTCACTCCATGAATCAATTTCCAGATCTCTGAAAGTGCGGATTTGCAGCTAAATTTAGTGTATTTTGTCAGAGTAGGTATTCATCCCTACAACAAGCCATAGAAGGAACTCTTTTTTCCCTTTTTTTAATACAGTTTTCACTTCTGGAACACCACTTTTGCATTTTGCTGCCTATATTGTACAAGCATATAACTCTTGAATCTCCTAAATGCTGTTTTTGTTATTTTGCACCTATGAATGCACCTAATTATCTCAATTAATCAACTTCTAGATCTCCAAAACTGCAGATTTAGAGCTACATTTGGTGTATTTTTTGTAATTGCCTCTAACATACACAGAGATAGACAGGATTGTGGTCAAATGAAACTAAAATAAAACAAAGATAAAAATGACCCTAGGTAGGTTCATATTCATACCTGCAACAAGCAATACAAAAGATAAACTGATAAACAAAAGAAGACCCTCTTTTTGTCTTTTTTTTAATAAAATGTTCACTTCTGCATATCACTGCCTATGTTGCAGGAACATGTGACAAACAGCAACTCTTGAATCTTGTGGTGCAATACTATAAAAAAGATTAATTTTGCACCCATGAATGCACCAATTTAACAAAATTAATCAACGTCTAGGTCTCCAAAAGTGCAGATATATGGCTACATTTGGTGTATTTTCTGTAACATGCTTACAACAAGGCAGACAAAGAGACAGACAGAAGGAGTGTGGTCAAACAAAACAAAAATAAAATGAAAAATGAGCTTCTCTCTTCGCCCTCTGGCTGCTGGCTGTTTGACAGGACTGTATATCATACTACTGGATGAGTTGGAATTGTAAGTGACTGTTCTGTGTTTCTCAGAAGTGGCTGTGTGTTGTGTGTGTACTGAAGAAAAAAAAAGTGTTGCGCTTGCTGTGGATTCTTTAGGAAATAGTCGTGGCACATGCAGACCTGGAGCCGAGGCCCGGAGCCCGGAGCCGAGGTCCGGAGCCCGGAGCCGAGGTCCGGAGCCCGGAGCCCGGAGCCCGGAGCCCGGAGCCCGGAGCCGGAGCCCGGAGCCCGGAGCCCGGAGCCCGGAGCCGAGGCCCGGAGCCCGGAGCCCGGAGCCCGGAGCCGGAGCCCGGAGCCCGGAGCCCGGAGCCCGGAGCCCGGAGCCCGGAGCTGAGGCCCGGAGCCCGGAGCCCGGAGCCCGGAGCCCGGAGCCCGGAGCCCGGAGCCCGGAGCCCGGAGCCCGGAGCCCGGAGCCGAGGCCCGGAGCCGAGGCCCGGAGCCGAGGCCCGGAGCCCGGAGCCCGGAGCCCGGAGCCCGGAGCCCGGAGCCCGGAGCCCGGAGCCCGGAGCCGGAGCCCGGAGCCCGGAGCCCGGAGCCGAGGCCCGGAGCCCGGAGCCCGGAGCCCGGAGCCCGGAGCCCGGAGCCCGGAGCCCGGAGCCGAGGCCCGGAGCCGAGGCCCGGAGCCCGGAGCTGAGGCCTGGCGACGGTAGACGGAGTCTGGCTCTCTGAACCATTACTGGGCTGCTGGAGCAACCAGGACAAGCTGTGTGAGACTGAATGTGTGTTTTCACAGAGCTGAGAGCTTCTAGGGCCACAAGACTGGAGTGAAAAAGGGGAGATACTCGACTTATTTTTATATTTGGGCGAACAAAGATGTCGTTAGGTCAGAGCTGTTGGTGCATGATGAGACTTTTACGAGCAGCGACTGGTTTGAATTCAAGAAAATTCAATTAAGCTTTTAGCAATCTCTGGTTGTTCTTTGCCTTTTGGGTCTGAGCTGTTTCCTTCCATGCAGTGTTCCATCATAATCAAACTTTTGCATTTCACTGATATATTATTGCAACATGACAAATAAAAACTCCTGAATGTTGAAGCTGCTTTTTTGGTAATGCAATCCTGTAAAATTGACCATTTTCACTCAATTAATCAAATTCCAGATCTCCAAAGGTGCAGATTTACAGCAACATTTTGGTCTTTTTGTCAGACTACATATTTCTGCCTATAACTAGCCAAGCAAGGCCAAACAAGGCTTCTTTGCAGTTATAATTGTCCTTTTATATACAATTATATTAAATATTTATGTCCACATTTCACACATATTGGTATTTTTGCATCTAAACATGAGTGTGTGTGTATTGCATGTGCATATGTGCATGTATGTCTGTTCAGACTTCTCTATAAAAGCTCCAAAGCTGAGAAGGTAAAGCTGGAAATGCAAACTGAGAGTTGAAGTCGCCACTCCAGAGAAACCCTCAGACTAAACACTGATGACCTCAATGCTGACCTCACACACACACACACACACGTATACAAAACACACACACACGCTACTAAATGACACATGGGCATTTTCTGAGCTGCTGTCCACATGGTGAAGTTTAAATAACAACTTCATGGTCAAAAGGACAGCAAGAGGAAAACTTTAGGGCTGTAATATATATAGATATATCTAAAAAAAAAATCACTTTCGGTTGTAAAATTATCTTTTTTTTTCTTAGTTTATTCATAATAAATTGGCCTAAATATCATAAGATAATGGCAAAAAGAAAAAACTGCCAATTTTTTCAAGCCTTGGATGTGTTTGTTTGGTCCAAATTGCAAAGATATAAAGTTTTCTACACTGTAAAAAGCATATTTGAGCTGTATTAATTAGTCGGAACTTTTGACTTTTGTATATTACATCCACTGTGTAAATTGGCATTCTAATTTCAGCAAAAGTGCAAAAATTATGTTTATTGTTGCTTTAGTGACACGTCTGATGCAACTCAACTGTTGTTTTATTTTAACAGGATTAGATTTTGCAAAGACGAGGAAAAAAACTGTCAATCTAATGACAAAAATCAAGTTTTGCATTTTACATTTGGGCAAAAGCACATAATTAAGTTGGGAAAACTGCAAAAATTAAGCTGCATCAATGCAAACTGGTCATCTGAGAGGTATCAGTTGATTTATATACATTAAATATACATTATTTGTTAACTTTAACTGGATAAACTTAAATAAATACTGTACTACAAACTGGAGCAACAAATAAAAACTGCTGAATCTTGAACCTAATAACTTATTTTTTGGTAATGCAATCATGTAAAAGGACTACAGTTTATTTTGCATCTACAAATGTACCTATTTCACACAATTTATTGCATAAAAAAATGAGACACAAAACAACAAAAATGAGATGCAAAACGACAAAAACTAAACACAAAATAACAAAAATGAGGCACAAAACAACTAAAACGAGACACAAAATGAAAAAAAGAGACACAAAATGACAAAAACAAGACATAAAAGACAAAAGCAAGGCACAAAACAACAAAAACGAGACACAAAGCGACAAAAATGAGACACAAAACAAATAAAACGAGACACAAAACGACTGAAACGAGAAACAAAATGAAAAAATGAGATACAAAATGACAAAAACGAGATACAAAATGACAAAAATGAGACATAAAAGACAAAAACAAGACATAAAATGACAAAAACAAGACACAAAACGAAAAAACAAGACATAAAACGACAAAAACGAGACACAAAAGACAAAAATGAGATGCAGAACGACAAAAACTAAACACAAAATGACAAAAACGAGGCATAAAATGATTAAAATGAGACACAAAATGAAAAAAACGAGACACAAAATGACAACTTTTTTAAATTGGTCCAAACAATACTGAGAAAAAATCATAAATCTTCTCATATGAGAGGCAGAAGCCACCAGCTGTTTGCCACAGAATTATAAAATCAATTGTCAAAAATAGTTTCCCGTTTTTCTGTCAATTGATCGAGACGGAACTACAGTTCTTTTTCTGGTTTGTCAAAACTACTACTGAAAGATAACACCGTGACAAGCAGGCACTGCTTTGAACCTATAAGATGACATTCTGTTTAACATGCTGTGTGTCTGTGCAGGATAAAAGCCGTGGTACAGAGATCTAAGTGCTCCCAGTTTACACTTAATCTACCAAAATCCAGCGAATTCTGAGCTGATTTTTATGTGAATGTTCTTAAAGAAAATATTAGAAGTTTTACTGATATATATGAAATCACTTTAGATATTTTTAGGACTTTTTTTGGAAGATTTTTATTCATTTTGTGAAAATATTTACAAGAATTTTCTTGCCAAATTTGGGGGATTTTTTTTTTTTAAATAATACTTTCAAGGGAAACTTTTAAGGCATTATTGAAGTTTTCTTCCTGAAGGTTTTGCAAATTTTCAGAAATATGGGGAAATTTTTTTGCTGAATTTTTTTCCAATGAGGAAACAATATTTTTTGGTGCCAGTAAATTAAGACAGCAGGAGGTTTAAGCAGCAGGAACGTGAGCGTTTGTCTCCCTCTGCTGGACCACAGGTATAACGTTTTGCTGGGTTTGCTGGGATCCAGTTTGACCAGACTGGTGACCCACATCCCAGTGACTCCCATTTGCCCCCAGAATTTCACAAAAAACTGTTAGGTCGGCCTCTGACCCGATACCACACACTGGGCCGACCTCATTTATCACCTGGATGGGGAGTGTTGTGATAAGAGGGTGCAGGGAGGCTGGGGGGAGGCTGGGGGTGTGTTTGGGGGGTCATTAGTGCTGCGATGCCGGTGGAGGTTGTTAAGGAGGGAGCGAGGCTTTCATGTACGAGTACACGAGTTACAGACAGAGAGACGCTGTCTGGCTGGATGCTGATTGGCTGGTAGGGGGATGCAGAGGTCAGGGAGTCGGAGCTGATGGATGTTTGGTGATCCTCAGGAGGGGGGGGCACGGTGTGGTTTGAATTAGGGACAAATTGACCCCCTTAAAAACTCCTATTTGCTGTTGTGACTGCGGCTGCTCCAGAAAACTAGAGTGAAGCTTTTTTAATGAAGGGCAGCAACAGTTTTACTTTTATTCTTCCCCTGCTTTTGTTTTGGGTTTTTTCAACTAATTCTCTATATGCTGTCAATCATGTACCAATCATGCACTGCGTTGCAAGAGATTTTGGCAGAATCACATACTTATGTAAAAGCTCAACACTAAAGAAAGGGAATTTAAAGATTTGGGGACAATAATGAGAATTTTTGGGAGGACAGATGTTGTTAATGCAATTTGATTTGCACTTTTTGTTAACCCTTGTGTCGTCCTGCAGGTCAAATTGACCTGTTTTAAAGTTTGAAAATGTGGAAAAAAATATATTTTCACAGTGAAACTTCTGATGTCCACATTTTCAACATTTTTGGGAAATTTTTGAACATTTTTTGGTGGAAAAAAGAAATGTTAAAAATGTTTCTGAAGAACATTTACATAAAAATCAACCAAAATCCAGTGAATTTCGCTGGATTTTGGTTGATTTTTATGTGAATGTTCTTAAAGAAAGTATTAGAAGTTTTACTGATATATATGTAATCATTTTAGACATTTTTAGGATTTTTTTTAAAGATTTTTACTCATTTTTTGAAAATATTTACAAGAATTTTCTTGCCAAATTTGGGGGATTTTTTTTTTTTTTAAATAAAACTTTTAAGGGAAACTTTTAAGGAATTATTGGAATTTTCTTCTTGAAGGTTTTGCAAATTTTCAGAAATTTGGGGAATTTTTTGCTGAATTTTTGGATTTTCTTCAGACAAGAAAAATATATTTTTTGGTGCCCATAAATGAGGACAACGGGAGGGTTAAAATGAACTCTTCAGTTTAAAGCATGCGATGGAGCTTTAACACATAAGAAACCATCAAAACTAGAACTGTTAGACAAGGAGAACAGCATGAATGAAACAGTTTAACTCTGGGTCAGACTTGCTGCCATATATTCTAAATTGCAGCTTTTGTGATTGCTTCAAATCACAATTTTCATTTGAAATTGATGAATTTCTCATACTTGGCTGTAAGTACAACTGACTTCTTAGTTTCCACCAGCAGAGGTCAGCGCACCACGTTTTTCCTCCACATTAGATCCAATATGAAGCTGCATCTCAAATACTCAGGACATTTCTCAAAACTATTGTCTTTATGAGGAGTTTTGATGTCGAAATGTAAAACAAAAGGGTTCAGATTACCACCGAAGGAGATTGTTTAAACTATATTCACATTTATTCCCTCCTTTCAGTAACTCAGGTTCGACATCCAAATCCAGAGAATTAATATACACAATAACATTCTACATCCCATCATCATCTGCACACCACTTAATCCTCATTTGGGGGGGGGGGGGGGGGGGGGGGGGCTGGAGTGTATCCCAGCTGACTGAGGGTGAAGGCAGGAGACACCTGGACAGGTAACAGTCTGTCACAGGGCTACACATAGAGACAAACAATCACACTCACATTCACACCTGTGGACAATTTAGAATCATCAATTAACCTCAGCATGTTTCTGGACTGTGGGAGGAAGCTGGAGAACCTGGAGAAAACCCACACATGCACAGGGAGAACATGGAGACTCCATGTGGAAGATCCCAGACCGGAATGGGACGCGAAAATTTGGGGAAAATTAAGTATTTTTCCTGACTGATATTAGCATTTGATCTGTGATTTAGCTTTCTTTAAAGTCTGTGTAACAGATTTAAAACAGGTGATGGAGCATTAACACGTCACATACCATCAAAAACATGACTGGAACTTACTAAATGCGCTATTTCTAATCACAATTTTAGTTTAAAAATTAAAATAATTGTTCAGTCCTGAACTTATGCACAAAAGAAAAAGAAATCACACAGCATGCTTTAAATACTGAAGAAGAAGAAACATGGAGGCCGCTGAATGCAGTGTTTATAGTTGCATTCATTTAGCTGATTTACACTGAAATAGTGAAAGTCCTCCACTGCAGCTGTCTTCTACGTTCCAAAGTAATGCAAATTATTACGTTCCAAAGTAATGCAAATTATTACGTTCCAAAGTAATGCAAATTATTATGTTCCAAAGTAATGCAAACTTTTCTGATATGACTGTTCAGACTGAGATCACATTGATTTGGGGCACATATGGAAGAACTTAAAAAGATCAAATCCATGTAATGTGGGCTTTTCATACAGTTATGAGCTGTATGAATTATTAAACAGATCTCAGCCACATAGGAGCTAAAAATATTCACATTTGAGCCATTTTTGCCTGAGGTCTGAGCAAACATGACAACAAAATGATGACAAGAACACAACAGGCATTACAGAACAGCCACAGCACTTCAACACATCAGAAACAACTACTATACAAAGCACAGAGGTGAAAGAAGATGCAACAGGTAGAATAACTTCCACAGAAGGGACAGGTAGCTGGGTTAAGACATGCACAGGGACAAATGACAAAAATAACAAACGGAGAGTCAGATTATGTCCACAGATTCACTATCAATAATGAACCGACTGGGTTTTACCAGAGGATGGACGAGGATTAACCTCACAGCAGACTGAAGGAACTACACTTCTCCATCAGCTGATCCTTCAGAGGGTTTCTGGAGTCTGTTCAGTTCAATGTTGGGTTAGAGTCGTGGTACAACCTGGACAGGTGACCGACCAATCACAGAGCTCACACACAGAGACAGACAAATCCACACAGAGAACTATTTCTGTACTTCATTTCTACGTAATTTTGGCTCAAAATTGTCATTTGTGGAGCGACTATTCACAACAATAATCCTGATGGATCCACCTTCAGTAAAGGAAATGAGTCTCTGTTATCTAATTAGACAGAAATGTAGACATTTCTCTGTTATTTCTGGTCATTTAATGAACTAAGATGTCTGTTGTATTTAGGTAAATGATGCCCCAATCCAGAAAAAGGTACATTTTCTTACACTAGTGGTTTTAATTTGACCCTGGCTGAAACCTCTTAAGAAGATCGTGCCAAACATTTCTCAATGCATGTTTGATATATGTAAGAGTTTCAATTTTGCAAATTCCTCTACTTTTGCACCTACAAATTTCTGGGAAATTAAAGAGAACACTGTCCATTTTTTTCAGAAAAATTAACTGAGTTTTCTTCTTCAGTTTAACACATTTAATTCACAAAAAAGTCTATCAAACTACCTTTTATACAGTCTGAGAGAACCAGTTTAATGGATTTAGAACAACGGAGCAAAGGCCACGATTCAGGTTTGAGTTTAGGGTGGATGTACCAGAGTTATTATTCTGGTTTGTCAAAACTACTATCCAAAGATAATGCTGTCACTCTCAGGCACATGGCCTTATGGGAAACTTGAATGGAGCAGATCTTGCATCTTTGCTTTGACAAGTCAAACTATCTGCTATGAAAAACTCCTGAGACACAGACAGATGTTATTCCTCCACAATTCCACATTTTAAAGCAGCCACCTTTCTCAGATTCAATAACAGAGAAAACCAAGCAGCCTCATCTGCTCAACACTGAGCTCCAGGAACACAGAAGGGTGCTGGGAAAACTCTGTGGCTAAGATTCTGTCTTAAAAGCCTTTCACACAACAGTAACTCAACATGAAAACAACATTTCAGTAACACAAGTCCATCTGACTGCTACACAACAAGCATCACAGAGGAAGAACTGATGGAGCCAAAGATGCTTCAAACAACTGAAAAAACTGACACCAAGCAGCACATAAACCTTTCATAAAGAAGCAGTGAACTACACCTGTAACCTTTCACTGTGTTATAATGATGAACTGTAACAAAATCAGTCAGTATGGAGAAAAACACACAACAACTGCTGCTGATCAGCTGATCATTGATTCATCTTTCACTCCACAAAATGTCAGAAAACATAGAATCCAAAAATATGCACTTTTAAATGTGTTTGTGTTCTGCAAAACTAACAAAATACTCAATTTGCAGATTTGTAAAACAGAGAAAAGGCAGCAAATGTACACATTTGAAAGCTGGAAACTGTGAATGTTTGTCTTTTGAAAGGATAAATAACTAAAATAATCATTTTGACGATTAATTGCCAGATTGCTAATCAAGTTGTTTTAGCACAAATACGTCTCAAATGAACCAAACAATCTTACCTTGATCAGACTGTAGCCTCCTCATGTGGACAAACTGCAGCCGAAGGTTGAACTAGCTCGTCAGTCAGTCGGTTCAGTGACGTTACCGGTTAATTAGCTCCATAAAAAACGCAAAACGCGGTTCTTAGTAAACCGTTTGTAAACTTTTTTAAACAATAACTCCGCTAAAGAAAACTTTTCGGGTTTGTTATCGTCACAGGTAGACACACATTTGGATCCAAGGAGCCAATGATGGACAACTTCCTGACAAACACCAAATATGGACGACTTCCTGTTAAACACCTGCAGCTACGTCATAGCTCTGCGGGTTACAGGTCCTTCCAGAGCTGGAGGAGGGTTTACATCAAATTTCAAATAATCCATGTATTAAATCTTAAAACATGCAGTAGTTGTGTACATTTATTTGTCCTGAGACCATTTTACTCTTGTCCACCCCTCCGATGACCAAACTCAAACAGTCTAATCTAATTTATATCTCCTTTTTTTGGTTTTATTTTTTTCATTCACGTCTATTGTAATTGTGGAAACATGTTTTTAATCATCACAATATTTTAAATAATAATTATTATTCAGGGAATGTGTCCCACAACATGTTAACATGACCTGTTGATGACATTTTTATCGTTTTATGTCTCATTTTTGTCGTTTTGCATCTTGTTTTTGTTGTTTTGTGTGTTGTTTTTGTAATTATCTGTCGTTTCTCTTGTTTTGTCTTGTTTTTGCTGTTTTCTGTCTTGTTTTTGTTGTTTTGCGTCTCGTTTTTGTCATTTTGTGTCGCGTTTTTGTCATTTTTGGTCTCGTTTTTGTCACTTTGTGTCTTGTTTTTGTCGTTTTATTTCTTGTTTTTGTCGTTTTGTGTCTTGTTTTTGTTGTTTACATCTTTTTGACTGTTTTCCGTCAGTCAGTTTGTCCTCTTGGTCAGCAGTAACGGCTGTAAAGTAACAGCTGTGTGTGTGTTTACCTTATAGATGTTTTGTTTTGGGGCTTCAGAAGTTTAAAGGCTGCGATGCCATATGTCTCCTGATTCACTAAAATGACAGTTTTTTTGGGTAAATTCCATAATAAAACTAAACATGACCTCCATATGAATCATTAAATGAACCAAAGTACCACCTTCAAAACTCAATGTGAATCTGAAAATAAGGTTTGAGTGTCTGAACATTAATTATCATGCAGTCAAACAATAGCAGTTCATTACCGTAAAAAGGCAAACTTTACATCTTTATAAACTTTGTATTCTGTAAATAATGACTGAGCTGTTCCACCCTGGGGGGTCCTTCTGATGAATACAGAATGACATATTTAAAGATGTTTGACCTTATTTGGCTGATTTATTAAAGAGTAAATCCCTGCAACAAACATGTTATCTGATATTATTGTGAATTATAAATGTCTGTGAGACTAAATTCTGGTGTTTACTCCGCTGGTGATGAATGGTTGGTTCACTGTTTATATCCACTGGAGAACGCTGGATGAATGAGCCGTCGACACCCTGAGGGAACGTTTCTGCTGCATGAAGTACATACAGAACATAAAGCAAATATTAGGACACAAAAACAACACAAACGCTGACACAAACCAGACATGAATACCAGATGGACTTATAGGGCCACAAAAGCAGCTCATAAACAGAAAATGTATCCTGATGTAATGTTTGACCATTTAGTAACTTTTCCCTTATTGTTACGCAGCATATTAGCCTGGATGCTAAGTCAAAAACTTGCAGAAAAGAAGGATATCTGTGTTTTAAAATGCAGTAAACTGACATGCCGACTATTAATACTTTTATATGTTATCATGAAAACTATCATGTGATAATCAGCTGGACCAGAAGAAGGTTTATGTGACATAGATCTAGAAAAAATGGACATTTAAATGCAGAATTAAAGTCAGATTTTATTACAGATACAGTTATAACTTACAGTATATATACATAAAAGTAAGATAAGTTTATCAATCTCAGATGTAAATTTTTATATACATATACTGTATGTTATAACTGTGTCTGTGGTAAATCTGACCTTTTTTACATTTTAATGCCCAATTTTTCTAGAATCACACAAATCTTCTGGTCCAACTGATTATCACATGACAGTTTTCATCATAACATATAAAAATATTAATAGTCGGCACGTCAGTTTGCTTCCTATCTTATCTCTTATAATGAAAAATTAAACAGGGATTTGAAATATTACATCTGAAAAATGAAATAATGCACATTATTTCATTTACAAATATTAATTTGTTTCTAAAAATCTAACACAACACATATTTCCCTTTAAAAGTTTTCAGCTGTTAAGTCTGACTTTAATCAGTGAATTTTACATTTAAACATCATTGTGGCTGAGGAGATGATGATGGAGAAGCACTGCTGGGTTTTTGCGGTTAATAAAAAACATTGTTCAGTATCAAGTGAATCACTTGCACATTTCTGCACACTGTAAATATTTCTTTTACTTTTATAACTAAATGAGATTGCTGAACTTGCTGTCTATTGACTTGCAACACAGATTTTTTATGTTTTTATTTGTATTATTTTTCGACATGTTAGTGTTTACTGTCATGGGTCAAACTTCTCACACATTAAACCTTCGTTGCAATTTAAAGCTAATTCTAAACACCTATGTGTCAGAGGTGCCATATTTTGCAACAAATATTCAAAATGCACACATTTTCTATTTAAAATAAATGCATTTAATTTTAAACAACGCTTTAGTGTGCTTTTGTCGTTTTTGTTGGCTTTGTATCTGAATTTTTGCTCTTCAGCCCATATTTAAGCAATGCTTGAATTGTCCACCAGATGGCGCTGTGGCGGTCTTGACCCCAAATGACTGCATTCATTAGAAATATGATTCACAGTCACAGTTTTAATGTTATTTTTCATTAAACTTTGTTTTCAAATTAAATTATTTGGGGTCCATATTACAAGAACTATGTTTTATGACATATTTTTTTATAGTTATGTTATATAAATTCCACTTTTTAAAACATTTTTTAAAATTGCAATCTGAAAAATAAAAGCAAAAAATCTGTAAATTTACAAAATTTTTTTCTATGTATATATTGTACTTCATATATTTGGGACACATTACAAGAATTAGTATTATTTTCAGATATATAAATTGCAACATAAAATGGCCAATTTATATTATTTAATAGAAAACAAATTGAGTTTCTGTCTGGTTCCTGTTGTCGCTGGAAAGAAACACAACATGATCGCAGAATATTGATTAAAAACAGAAAGATGAGGCTGCGGTTTAGTTTCATTTCAGTCTTTTGTGTAGGAAGCAGTTCTGACCAGCTGATGGCGCTGCACGACCACACTTCTAAACATAACCGTGTTCATTTTTTTTATTTTATTTTATTTATTTATTTGCCCAGGCATGAACCTGAAAACAATTGCTGGCAACTGTTTGGGGCAGAAACACAAATCTGGCAGCACTCAGAGCAAATAAAAGAGTGTAATCAGTGAACTTCCCCGGATCAATGGGTGCTGAAGAGCCCAATCCAGGCCTCAACAGAGAGCTGCTGGATCACCTGAGAGCCTCTCAACCATGACGGTGTTAAAAGATTAGTCAGGAATCACCTTTAATCTCTTTAGTTGACTCATCAGACGTGCTGAACGTTGTCGATTTCACTTCCAATTACGCGCAAATCGCGATTCCATGCATCTGGTGGGTTCATGAAGGCGATATAAACCAATAAATATTAAATCTATCCAATCCGTAAAAACAGCATTTCTGTTGTGGATTAATATCCTAACTTGTGGATCCTCCTCTGGGAGCAGAGGTGACATGTAGCCGGAGAGCCCCTCTAGCCTGCAGTCGTCGTGGGCCCTTCACCAAAATGTAGACCGACGTCACCACTTCCGCCCTTGCACCCCCCTCCTCATCCTCCCCCTCTCCCTCCTCCCTCCCCTCCCCTCCCTCCCCCGGCGTCGTTGGAGCTGCTCGGCCGCCTGCAATCCAACATGGAGTAGAGAAGAGATGGGGCTCTAGCGGGGCCACCCCTCGGTAACGGCAGCGACGACGCGCTTCGTTTTTACCCACAACTGGAACCGGAGCCGTCGGCGAAAACATGCGCCTTAGGACTTAAAAAAAGCAACCCAAACGGAGGAGCGTGTGCCTTTTGTGTGTGTCCGTGTGTTGTGTGCGTGAGTGTGTGTGTTTGGGGAGGTGGTGGAGAGGGGAAGAGAGACAGAAGAGAGAAGACGAGAGCTGGATTCTAAAGTGTCCGCTCTGCTGGAGGGGATGCGGGATTAAAGTTGTAGAAGGAAGAAGAAAAAACAGGGAGGCTCCGGCGATCCAGAAGAACCAGGACAGGCTCCGGATAAATAAAAAAATAAGGGGGAGAATTGAGGAAAAAGAAGACGGAGGCGCAGCCAGTCGAAGGCAAAGCCAAAGAGCCGACACTCGCACAAAGGCGCAGGGGGGATTTATGCGGAATCGGAGCCAGAACCGGAGGAGAATGACGAGCGAAAAGTATGCAATCGCCGCGGCCCCTTACCTGAGGTGAAACGAGAAAATGATAGAAGAAACACACCCAAACGAGTGAGTACTTTAACATTTCTCTCTGCTTTATGTGTCGCTTCTCTCAGCGGCTACAAGTTGGAGGTGATTCGGGGCAACTTGGTGGAATGTTGCAGTAAAAGTCCGCTCCGTGCGTTTTTACGCTTTATTCAGGGGGTTAATTTTCTGGGATTTGATGCTGCTGCAATGCATTGACAGAGCTGTAGGGGCTTTTTAGGGCCCCCACCTCGGTGTAGTCTTGAGAAGGCTCAGAGAGAGAAAGGAGAGGAGTGGGAGGAGGAGGGGAATAAGCGTGGGTGGATCGGAAACATTTTCTGAAAGGATCTGAGGCAGAGCAGGCCCTGTTGCAGCGTAACTTAGAAACTCCAACACGCCCAGAAGTTCCACCTTTTCTAAACACGGACGGCTCACGCACCTCGCTTTATCTGTTTGCGTGTCGTGCAGAAAAAGAGCCGACGGCGTTTCTGCAGAGGCGCTTTTTTTTTCTTTTCCTCGTTATTTGGCCACAGATGTGTGTTTGCTTCCAACCGAGGAGGGGAGGAGGGGGGAGGAGGGGGAGTCTCACAGGATATGAGATATCCGATATGCCTCATCCGCCATCTCTTTCTCAATCGCCCTCATTTGCATAGCCTACCGCGCTCCATTCATAAAAAACACCGTCTGTAAACGACGGCTCGCCCTCAAACGTTCACGCATGTTTTCTCCGGTGCCATATGTTCGTGTGTGCGGAAAAAAACCCGGAGACTATCGGCGTGCAGGCCCACGGACGTGTTTATATGGCACCACGGGCCTGCCGCTGTGGAGGGCTGGTGTTTAGAGGAAGGGGTTGCGGGTTGATCCGAGCAGAACCGAGCAGGTGGAACCGGGGATTAGAACGGTTTCTGCTGCTGCGCTTTTTGCTAAAATCACATGTGCGCGGACGCCAGGAGGAAATAACGTGTCTCCGCGGCCATGTCGCCTGCTCGTGTCCGCGTCAGGCCGGTCGGGAATGCCTGCCTTGCAGATCGGTCTGCGGGGGTGGAAGGGCGAAGGGCACCGGAGGATGTTTGCGCTGCGGCGGCGTGACGCGACTCATTCATAAAAGCCTCCAACCTCCAGCTCCCCCTCCCCTCCTCCTCATTCATGCCGCCGGCCGGAGCTGATCTGAGGCCAGCGGTGGGAGTCTGTCCCCGGCTCGGCCCTGCAGAGACCCGGGACCCTGCAGAGATCCGGGACCCTGCAGAGATCCGGGGCCCTGCAGAGACCCGGGGACAGACACCGGTTCCGCAGGCCCACCGTGTTCCGGTGCGGATCTGTTCCTGAGTTCACCTCTGCTGCTGCTGCTTCTATCTTTATGGCTCTTCTGACTCATATGATTCTGATAACAAGTTCTCTTTTCTCGTGGCGTGATGTGCAAATTGGACGACGCCCACGCAGCTCAGAACCAGGCTGGTGGACTTCCAGCCTCTTTTATGGGCCCTGATCATGGATTTTACAAGAAACATCAGACGTGTATGACAACATGTTAGCAGTAGAACAGCTGAGAAACAGCAGACAGAAGAAATAGAAATTAAAAATACATGGACCTAAAAAACCTATGGGCCCCACTGATAGTGTTTTCCCATCACATTTCTCTTTCATATTCATCAGCCAACAGTTACTCAAAATTCCATCTAAATCCAAAACAAACTTTATTTTAACCCAGTACTATTCAATATATATGATTTGTGTTTAACATACATATGGGTGACAAATTAAAGGAAAAACCATTGACCTCTACAGTGCGTGGCTAAAGTAGTTTTACAAGCAGTGTAGCATTTTTCAAGAAATTCTCTGATTCCAGCTTCTTCGTGTTTCTTTCCTCTTTGACACTAAACTGAACATGTGGACGAAACAAGACATCTGAGGACATCGTCTTGAACTTTGGGAAACACCGATTGACATTTTTCAACATTTTCTAAACATGTTAGAGCCCAAATAATTGATTAATCAATAAGCTGAGGTGGTTGCAGCTCTGTTTTGTTGGAAGGGTTCACTGCAGTTCAATAGGAAGTTGTTGTGGCAGATAAAGCAGCGGTTCATCCTGGGAGGAATCCTCTCTTCTGTGAATCCCAGATAACAGTAGCTCCATCCACAGGACACCAGGGTCACTGGATGGGCTGATGAGAAGAACAACGATGCAGATTGTATATGGCCTTCAACAAACTCCAAATCGGGGGATATCTTTAGGAAGAATGACGTTTAAAGCTCTGGTAGAGTTCCAGAGACTTGGAGATTTAATGCTGAAGCTGTTCCAGTAGCACATGGAAGCCCAACACCTCACTGAGACACTTTATATCTGTGTTTTCCTTTAATTTGTCACCCACCTGTGTATTATAAACTGCTGGCTGATAGATGTCAGTTTGTCTTTTGATTTCCACTGGCTGAATAGTATCTTAAAACTCAAAACAGATGCAGAATTGGCACCACACTCCATGTGTTCAAACCTACATTTTCTGGTGATTTTCTCCGTTAGCTTTGCATGCTAACCTTTGACATTCGGTCCTTTCAGCTTCTTTTAGGTGCATTTTGCACAGTGAAGTAAGTTTTATTATTTTTCTGCAGATGTTTTCCTTCGTACAGATTCTGCTGCCTCATACAAAGCATTTATTGTCTTATTGCAGGATGGAAATAATCAGCTCTCAGTTATCGGCTGGATTTTTGTTGTTGCTCTCTTATCAGAAATAAAACTGTTGTAGGATCAAGGCAGAGTCAGGAAGTAAAGACACACCTGAACACTGTTTGTGTCAGGTTAGAAGGTGCAGCAGTGGAGCTTTTCTGATTGGCTCTCATTGAACGTCTAGTTCAGAGGTGTCCAACATGCGGCCTGCGGGCCAAAAGCGGTCCTCCAGAGGGTCCAATCCGGACCTCAAAGCGTAAAAATTCCAGAGAAGACACTAACTGCAGATTGTAAATCAGTAAAACTGTAAAATTAAAATAGTTTCTAGACCATGACAAGTTGTTTTGATCATAAAGTAAAATATTAGATTGTTCATTGTTCTTTTGTCATTTTGTGTCTAATTTTTGTAATATTTTGTCTCATTTTTGTGTTTTTTTGTCTTTTTTCTGTCTGTCTTTTGTCGTTTTGTCTCATTTTTGTAATATTTTGTCTTGTTTTAGTCTGACTTTTGTTGTTTCTGTAATTTCTTGGTCTTTTTGTGTTTCCCTTTTGTCTCACTTGTGTCGTTTGTCCATTTTTTTTCGCTTTGTAACTTTTTTGGCAATTTTTTTGTCTCTTTGTGTTTTGTTTTATTTCATTTTTCTCCTTTTTTGTCATTTTGTGTCTCATTTTTGTCATTTTTTCATTGTTTTTGTTTTTTGTCGTTTGTCTTATGTTTTTGTCGTTTCGTTTCAGGCTTTTGTAAATTTTTGTGTCGTTTGGGTTTTTTTGTCGCTTTGTAACTTTTTTGTCAAATTTTTTGTCACTTTTTTGGTGTCGTTTGTCTATTTTTTGTCGCTGTTTTTTGGTTTTTTGGTCTTTTTTTTAAAAAGTAAAATACTTTATGGTTCAGTTCCAGATAGCTGTGACTAAATGTTTCATTTTTCTTCAGAAATTTCAGGTTGTTCGTGATGCTTTATAAAAAGATAATTCCTTAAATGTGAACATTTTCAGAATGTACTTTTTTGTGCTAAAACAACTGAAACATTTGAAGTCATCGTTATGTATTGGTTCGTATTCTGTGATTTTCCTGGTCTGGTCCACTGGAGATTAACTTGGGTTGAATGTGGAATCTGGACTAAGGGTGCTTTCACACCTGTTAGTCCGCTAGAGTGGTTCGTTTGGACCCAAAAGTTGTTACAATGTTGCTATTTTCAACTGGTTCGGTTCGCATTCACACCAGTGTTTTCGCAGTTGAACCTACTCCAATTAATGTTATATCTCCCCCCAGTCGTTTGGCGGCGCTGTTTACAAAACAAGGCGTTTAAGTTTGTCCCCTGTTCATCGTAAACGCAGGCTCTCGATCAAACTCGTGTGGAGAATGTGGTTTAGCTAGCGCGAGTTTTTTTGCGCCTCCCAAAATTCCCTGTGCAGGTTGCTACGGAAGCTCCCGTAGACCAAAAAGTCTGCTGCGCCATCAAGCCGGTCCGAATGGAGACAGGTTTGTGTTCTCACCAGGAGCGAACCGAACTGGAGTTCACATAGAAGCGGACCGAGACCACCTCCCGAAGGTGGTCTCGGTGCGGTTCGTTAGTCCGAACCAAAAAAATCTGGTATGCTTTCACATCAGCCCAAACGAACCGTACTTGCAGGTGTTGCGGACTCCAGTCCGCTTTAAGCGGACTAAAAGACGTAGGTGTGAAAGCACCCTAAGATGAGTTTGACACCCTCTGGTCTAGTCTTTTAGTTTTTTGTAGAGATGGAGTCACGTGGCCACGTTTACTGCCCCACCTGCTCAATGGAACAATCACATTCGATGTGTCAGTTTACTGTCAGCGGGGTAAAGCGATTAGAATCACACATGCGTTGTTTGTGAGGTGTCCAGCTATCGTATCCTCGATCCCCGTCCTTCTGAGGACATTTATCACCTTTTATAGAACGATCTCCCCCCACAACCCGAGCAGAGGAAGCATCGATCGGGTGGAGCTGCTGCAGGGTCAGCATGTGCAGTCGGTATCAGACAGGAGATGCCCGCTGACTTTCAGCTAAGGTCAACGTAGCATCGAAATATAATCCATCCGCGAATAGAAAAAAAAAGCTCTCATCAATCGGAAAACAGCAGCGAGGAGCGAGCAGGGCTGTTCTGTTGCTCATTTTTAGCAGCTTTTAATATTTAAACTCAGCAGGTGTGGATTTCAAGGCACTGCAGAAGTGTCAGAATGCCTTAAATAAATAGATAAGAGGTTGATTTACTGATATAAATGCAGCACCGGAGCTGCTTTCCACACGGTTATGTAACAATTGCACACTTTGTTAAAGGGATACTTCTGGCGCTGTTTTAAAATAGCATTATAGCTACAGAAGTAGTCTATTAGAGTGGATACATATACACAAGAAGAGTACACCTATGTAATAATGGAGAGATAGTCACTTTTCTGCAAGTTTTAGGCCAAACGAGAATGTTAAAAATACAAAAAAAAGACATAAAAGATCAGAAAGATGATGACAACCACAAAAAGTTGCATTGTAGGGATAGAAATAGGCTATTAGAGTGGATAAATATGTGGTACATAAATGTGGATGTACAGATAAATAGAATAATATGATGTTAGCGATATACATGTAGCTAACAGAGAATATTAACACCATGTCCACAGATGAACTTCCTTTACAGACCCTTGGCATTTTTCTCCGTACTCAGTCTCCACACACACACACACACACACACACACACACACACACACACACACACACACACACACACACACACATCATGTGGAACAGATCCTTTTTCACAGTGTTTCCTGTGTTATACAGAGCAGCTCATCACTGCCTGCTATCCGGAGCCTTTATATAATGACCCGAGCTGTTTATATCGACAGACCAGACAATGGAGCTGGATTGTTTGCCTGTTTTTTAACTAATCTCTGCTCATCAGCTGACTGGATGACCAAGATTATAATAGCTGGAGTTTTCATTCACTTCACTGTGTGTGTTTTCCTCTTGTCACACCAGCTATACAACAGTCCAGCCAGGCAGAGAACTCCTATTCTCTCTAAAAGCCAATGAACTTAATTTCTTTGGTATCCAGTTTAGCCGTAGAGGCTCCATGATTGACGGTGGACGCATGCAATGTGCTTCTATAGAGTAATACTACTGTACTGTACGTTCTGTTGTTCCAGCTTTTATCATTTAGCTTCTTTTGCAACCGATTAGACAGTTAAGGAAAGGAAATAAGATCCAGTTAAAACTCTGGCTGTGTGAGAGTTGATTGAGGTCACCGACGTGCTGCAGATCTTCCTCAGCGTGACGTACACAAAAAGTTTTCTGATTATGAAATAGCTGCCCCACTTTTCAAACAGAGCCTTCACATTCAGCTGAAATGCAGAAATTCACAGTAATTGGAGCGGCTGTTTTAGCCGGATATGGATTCTAGGAAACTACAAAATATTTTCACATTAAGATTTAATTCAAATTATTTTCACAAACGCTTTATGGAGAAAGACCGGGGGCTATTCTGAACTGGCTGCTATTAGCATCTGGAAACGTCATGTGTAGCGGTAAATATATCAGCATGTTTAGACGAGGGAAGCCCCAGGAGGACAGACTTCCTACTGTTCATTATGCAAATGATTTTTTTCAATTGGAACAAACCGCCGGCATCCGACAGTTTCTGTAAAGGGAAGTCTACCTGATCAGACACGTCCATCAGAGGTGCAGAGAGGATTAGGAAAAGCCCCCGAGTTGACCCAAAGCGCTAAATCTAACAAAGCATAAGCGGATGTGAGGCTTTATTGTCGATCTTGTTTGGTTTTTCCAGTCAGCTGTAAGAGGTTTAGAGCCAATCAGCTTAATTTCGTTTCATTTAAGTTCATATTTAGACGGGCAGCAGTCACCTTCACACGGCACAATATTCCAATTTATTTCTTCTCCTAGATAGATTTTTAATCTGTGTTGTGATTGGTCAGTCAGATGTGGGATGTTATGGCACTCATTTACACCAGGAAAAGTGCTGCCCCAACATGTGAACGCCCCACATAACTCCAGCCGATTGACAGAAAACCGATCAAACCTCCCCTCAGGAGCTTCCGCCATCAATAGTTGTGAACGAACTCTCGTCACCTCACCGCCCTCCCTCTCTTTCTGTGTCTCTCCAAATGAAAAAACAAACATCATTGTTAGATTTGTCCCCACGCGCTACAGGAACATACATTTTTCTACCTGTTTCTACCTCCAGCAGTGGCAGCAGGTTACCATGGAAACGCTGCAAACCATCAAGAACAATTTGGAGTTTCGACGTCTTGCCAAACGTTTGATCTGATCACATACTTTTGCCCACACATCTGATCAGTTCCTCCTCTTTGTTCCTCCTTTGCATGCGATTCAAAGCACACACAAACCTCTAGAAACTGCTTTCTCACGCCGTCATTAGATCATGCTGAATGTGAAATAAGAAGTGGAGCTCACACATACGCAGACTGTATGCAAAGAAACAGCTCCTTCCTTCATGTAATGTGGTAAATATGGCATTTGTTTTAGTTTAACAATCGACAAAAGCTCAAGAGTGACTGCAGATGTCCTTCAAAACATGACAGAGTTAAAGAGTTAAATACAAGAGTGAATGAACCAGCAGGTGTCAGATTTACAAAAAAAAAAATCAGCAAGTCAGCCCAGTTTGAGCTCAAGTGTTCAGTAAAATCACAAGATAATATCCTATAAATAACCACAACTCCAAATGTTTCCTTTGTTTTAGTGCAAATAAGTACATTCGGAAAAGGTTCACATTTAAGGAATTATCTTTTTACAAAACATCATGAACAACCTGAAATTTATGAAGAAAAATAAATTCAATTTCAGCAACATTCAGCCTCCGTTGATCATTTCCACATGACAACTTCCAGATCACAGAGTGTCTACAAAGGAACACAACATTTAGTCACAGCTCAAAAAAGACAAAAAACAAAAAAACAGACAAAATATTACAAAAATGAGACACAAAACGAAAAGAAATGAGACAAACGACTCAAAACAAAACAAAAAATTCGACAAAGAAGTTACAAAGTGGCAAAAAATGGACAGACGAGACAAAAAAATGACAAAAATGAAACAAAACTATGAATAAAGCAAACACAGAATGACAACAAAGGAGATAAATGACAAAAAAATGAGATAAAAAAATTAGACCAAAAAAAGATACAAAGCAACAAAAAAAAACGGACAAATGACGCAAACAAGACAAAAAGGAAACACAAAAAAATGAGAGAAACAACAAAAGTCAGACAAAAAACTACACAGAAACTGTTACGGCAGGTTCAACAGGCTCAGGAGCAGGAAATAACGCCAGCATGAATGTTTTTAAAATGCTTTTATTCACAACAAGAAACTCTATACAGGAACCGGCACTAGAATCTTAGACAAAGAAGAAATAAACTACTACTAGAACTAAAAAACTAAACCCATCTAGAGGTACGGAGGAATAACTACATGAACATGGAAACTGAAACTAAGGTTAACCCACGTATGGTAACACCAAGGTAGGGAAACAACTGAAAATACTAAACTAACCCAGCCTAGACTACCAGTAATCATGAGCTGAAACCCCAGACTAAAGCTATCCTATGCAGAGCATAAGATTCATTAAGTTAAATATGCAACGCTGATTATTTAATTTGACGTATTAACAATACAAAGAGTCTGGTGATACTAGGGCTTGGAGACTCAGCTGATGAGCTGAGAACAGTCCTTTTGGTTTGACTTCATCTAGAACTCTCTCTCCCGGTGTTCGCCATGTGCTTGATAAGTTGGTATCAGTAGAACCCGGTCGTGGCAGATGTTTCCAGAGAAAGTCCTCTTTCCAGGTGTACGTGGATGTTCCCAGGTTAAGCTGGCGACAGGTGGAGATCCTCCGGAGAAGAAGACAGAATCCATGGTAGGGCAGAAAACCAGCAGACGACAGAACCCAGGCAACCCAGCAGGCAGGAATCAGCTTTCTAAACACAGAAAACAGAATTACTGGCAATTCTAGGCTGGTGGCAAAGACAGTTCTACTCCCAGCGCTAACTGGAGATTAGATGACGGTCCAGCTTCGAATGATGGGTGCCATCTGCTTTTATAGAGACGCTCAGAGACCAGTTACTCAGCTCCACCTGCAGCTCATCTGCTGGTTACAATGCAGCACACCTGCTGCCAGCTTCACCTAGAACACACCTAGGAGAGAGAGAACAGGAAGCACTACCACAGTCCACAGCCTTAAGCTGTAGCTGTGACAGAAACAAGACAAAATATTACAAAAATGAGACACAAAAATGACAAAAGAACAATCTAGTATTTTACTTTATGATCAAAACAACTTGTCATGGTCTAGAAATCATTTTAAATTTATAGTTTTACTAATTTACAATCTGCAGTAAATGCCTGCTCTGGAATTTTTACACTTTGAGGGCCGGATTGGACCCTCTGGAGGACCGCTGTTTGCCCGCAGGCCGCATGTTGAACTCCCCTGCTTTAGGTGTAAAGAAACCCGGAAATATAGACATAGAAGGAGAAGTTTTTGACATTTTTTCTTTGAAATATTACTGAAACCCATTAATTTACCAAGAGCGTGCTGGCAGAACAGTGGCTGTAGCTGTGGAGCGATCATGCATATTAATATTAACCGCAGTAAATGACCCAGTTTAACATCCTTTACAGAAACGTTCCACTTCTGGCAGACAGAAAGGTAGTTAATGTCATCTTTTCATAAGCAAGTCGCATGTGTGGCAAACTTGCAGTGGATTTCTGGCTCATTTTGTGACAAACTTCTGGCTAAACAGTTGATTTTTAATTCTATTTTTTTGCTGCAGGTTTGCTAGAATATTTACTGTTTGCCGTAAAGTCACTATTTATGTGTTTCCGGCAAATATTTCTACTCAGATAATCCTCATAGACCTTTGCTCTGGTCAAACACCATCAGCGCATCACAAGCAGTCATGAAATGAGCCTGGTTGTGATGTCACTTCCCGGCTGCTGCAGACTGAGCATGTGCAGTGGGCGGGTGGTTCTGTTGACGGGGCAGAGGTGCGGCCGCTCGTTGCTTATCAGAGGAAGTGGAAGCCGTCCTTATCACACATGGCTGGGCTGCCCTCACTGGCCTTCTATCCGTCACACGAGCTGGATTCAGGACCCGATAACCAGGCGGATCCTCGGCCCCCTTCACCATTTTATGCTCACTCACGGACCACGGCAGGTATTTCCAGGGTCCGGCCAACTGTGGAGCTTCTTAAAGTTCCTGAGAAGGAATAAAAATGATAAATAAGAACGTAGAAATGTGTGCTCCACCTCATTTCCTCATTATGACGTCTCCAAGGTGTGGAGGAGGCGTAGAAATAAAGTATAGGATGACACAGCAGTTCTGAGATGACTGATTGAATGAGAGAAACCAAGGATGTAGAATCATTAGTGCCTCATTTACAGAACAAACGGAGGCTAATTTTAGCAAATGCAACAAATGTAAGTGTGATTCCGCTATACAGCGGCTCATTTCTCATGGTGTTAAGAATCTGCACGGGTTCCTTTCATAACCGTTGACACATATGGCAGGAAATTCCAGAAAAGTTCATAGAAATAGCTTCATACATTGCTAGAAAATCAGATTAGCATCTCGTCATAGCTAGCTACACACTTCTTAGAAAGGAATCCAATAAATACATAAAGGTTTGGTAGTCTCATCTGAACCGTAGCCACACAGTGCTATTGGAAAAGGAGGTGTTTGTAGTGTGTTAGCATGTATTTTACATGTATGTTTGTACATTTAAATACCTGAAAAGTTTATGACGAACCTGCAGGGAACCACAGAGCCTTCTAGCGTTCATCTCAGGGTTTTAGTAGCAATACTAGGAAAGCTGCAGTCATTGGTTAGCAGCTTAGGCTATGTTAGTCTATGCAAACTATTTTTAGAATTTATTATTGAGATTTAACCCTGTAAGACCCAAATATATTTTCTTTGGGATGCATAAATTGTCATTTTTAGCCATTTTCTAATATTTTATAGACCTAAAAACTAATTGACGATGACAAATAATTGACAGTCATTGCAGTTGCAGCCCTAAACTTTGCTCTTGCTTTAGTCCTTCAGTCCGTTTTTTTAAACGGAGAAGCGTTTAAACCAGCTGCAAAATAGGTGACTGGCACCAAAAAACAAATGAATAAAGCTTGTGGTTGGCTGGGGAACACAGTAGTGTGATTTTTCCCTCAGGAGTGAGGTGGAGACCAAAGCCAGAGCTAAAAGGAGAGAGAATATTAGTGGTAATCATTCAGCCTGAATTAGATGCACAAATATTAGTGCTGGATTGTAACAATAGCAGAAAAAGCAGCTGTGAACAGGGAAGTAGAGCTCTGATGATGCGTCTGTTTTCTATCTGTGGGTGAGGTGGATGTTTGTATACCGGGCTGTTAAACTCACTGCTGTGAATGATCATCGTGATACTCACTGTACTGCAAGTCAAACAGAAGTGAATGACCGGCAGTGTACAGCCAGACACGCCCTGCACCTTTGACCTGGTGGCTCGTATTAAATTAGAAAAGGACGTGATGACTGCCCCTGTATCTTCCTTCTTCACTGAGTCATCGCTCAAGCTTTGACGCAACACTTTGTCTCTTTCCCACCTAAAAAAAAAGAGCCAAACGATAAATAAAATAAACAAACCAAACAAACTATGTGTGTGTGTATATATAAAAATCTACATACAGAAAATAAATGAGCAAAAAACAAATAATTAACCCTAACCCTATTTACATAAACCAAAAAATAGAAAAAGATTTTAAATTAAAAAAAAATAAATAAATAAAAAAAAAAAAATATATATATATATATATATATATATGTATGTATATTAGAAAATATCTAAAAAAAAATAAAACTGATGTAGTTTTACAACAGTGGGTTTTACAAGATTAAGTGTTTTTAAGGAAAAAATGCACACAAATTTGACTTGTGTGCATGTTTGCAACAAATCTAACTGGTATATTAAAATATACTCTTGCAGATTTGCAGCTAAATTGCCAAAAGGTACAATTTTTTTTGTAAAAGATGTCAAACTGGCACATTTGGTGCTGCAATGAATAATGGATTATTTGATTAGTTAGTCAAGCAATAAACTCAAATTAATAACCATAGTTGGATAATTCAATAGGAAAAAGTAACAAAAAATTTGCAAAACAATAAATAAAATAAAAACAAACTATATATATATATATATATATATATATGTAAACCCAAACAGAAAATAAATGAGAAAAAAAATGAATTATGTATATTTACATCAACCCAAATATAGAAAAAAAAATGCTAAAAGTGTTTTAAACCTAAATATCAGGTTAAAGATGGCGTGAATTCTGCACAAACAGGTGATTATAAATAGTGCATCAACCACCTTTCTGTCGCGCTCCGTTTTCAGCATCAGGACCTCGTGAAACATTCGTGTGGACAGAATTAGATTCACAGTTCCCAAACGTGTGTGTGTGTGTGTGTGTGTGTGTGTGTGTATGTGTGTATTTGGTCACTCCCATGTGTATTAAAGTAGCGCGTCGCTGCCGGTTGTGGCTGTCTGTGTGTTCCAGCCACAGATTACAGGCCTGTCGGGCTCTAAACACGGCTCACAAGACAGCCTAAAATGTGACAAGTTCATCTCAGAGAGCTGATAGCTGCTATCGTGTGTCTTAAAGCACATGTGCTTATATAGCTCAGAATCCGCTGTTATTTCTGCGTGTGGGTGGCCTGGACATGTGCTTCCGTGTGCCAGTGTGTCATACGTGTGTTTGAGTCATGTCGAACCGCCGCAGTGCTTTGGTAGAAAAGCAGCAGGATGGATTTTCAAACTAAACATTTGTCAGTTGGGCTCAGGCAGAAATGATCTCAATGAAGTGAAATAATGTAGAAACTACAACAAAGAACCAAGACGTGATCTGGTCTGCTACTGTGACACCGTGTTGGATTCAAGTCCCATTAAAAATAGTGTTTATTCATCAGCACAGAACTGTCAGGAATATGTTCTTTTGTTGTTTCTCACCACAGTATTTAACGTCAGACTTCACCAACATGAATATTACTCAAATCTATAGTTATACACACATGATCAGTGAGTTTATTGTGATTTTTTTGATATAACTGACATAATTTATCTGTTCTATCAGCCCAGCTTTGAGCATATACTGGTTTAAAATCAGTTAAGACCTGCTTTGTAAGTCCTTTCATTGTTTCCATCATGCACATACTTTAGAACCATGATAAAACTACAAATATGGCATCAAAGTATTCTTAGTCAGACAGTTACCTATTATTTCCATTGTTGATTAATTTGTCGATCTCCGTTAATCAACCAGTTGTTTGATCTAAATGTCAGTAAATGGTAAAACTGTTTCCCAGAGCCCACGATAACGTCTTCAAATGAACTAGTCATTTCAGTGACGGTGCAAATTTTCCACCAAAGCAGTTTCCCCTGATATTATTTTGCAGGGGCACCATCACTGCATCCTGGGCTCAGCGCCACCCAGGATAACTGTGGTTTCAACGAATGCAAACCAACAAGACATCGTAGCAGACTGGGCTGCAACTAACCATTGCTTTCTCTGTCGATTAATCTGCGGTTTGTTTTTCTGCATTAATCAATTGTTGTCTGTTCTACAAAATGTCAACAAAAATAGTGAACAATGTCAGTGTTTGCCAGAGCCCAAGATAACATCCTCAAATGTCTTGTTTTGTCCACAGCCCAAAGAATATTTGGTTTATAGTCACAGATGAGCAGAGGAAACAGGAAATATCCACAATTTAGAAGAATTTAATCAATCGACACTCAACACTGTTGGTTTTATCAAATAATTGGGTCATTGTGGAGCCGTACCTAACCACAATAAATGACCCAGTTTAACATCCTTTACAAAAAAATTGTTGTTTTTTAGAAAACTGTTGTATTTTTCAGCAAGGTCATATTTTCATATGCAAACTAAATTTACTTCCAAAGGATTTCTGGCTAGTTTTATGGAAAACTTGTGTTTTCCAGCAGATTTGCTAGAATATTTACTGTTTGCAGTTTATTTGCCACAAATTCACTATTTATGTGACATTTCTCTGAAGCAAAGTCTCATAAAAGTCATCATTTATCCATTAGTTCTGCCCACTTTATTAAGAGAGTTCACCAGTCCAGTGTAAGGCCAGCACAGACAAACATCCATTCATGCTCATATTCACAAGTTTAAAACAACATTTAATCTACCATGGCTGTTTTTAGGCTCCGCGTTCAAACCCATAAAATCACTGCGGTGAGATGACAGTGCTTGTGGGTTTTATATGGGACCTAAACATCCTCAACCACTAAGTGATTATTCTAAAAATCCAGCTGCAGGTCGCCTGCTTGGCCTTTCACAGCAATTTCAGCTGTTTGTTTTTCTCACTAGTCTTCTGGTCTGACGCTCTGAGATCATGAGGAAACATAAATAGATCACTGACATTTCTATTTAGATTTCCTATTATTTCCTTTTGTTGCTTTTCAAGTTTCCCACGTGGCAGAAAGTAGAACCTGAATGACTTTTAGCCTCCACCCATTGCGGTTGTTTGACATGGCAGATGAAATTTCCGCCTACGAGCTGCGATTCTGAAGCTCCGGCCTGCCAACAACAACAACAACAGCGCTGCTAATCGCTAATGTCTTGGTATTTTCTTCATTTAGCGTCACTCGCAGGGCAGATTTGGGGTCTTTGCTGTCCTAAGGCAACCCTCGGAGAAGCTTCGCTCGTTAAAGTGCACGAGAGCGCTGTGGGTGAATCTGTGGTTGCTTTGCTGTTTGTCTGCCGTCACCCAGTCAGTCTGTCATTCAGCCACTTTTATGAATGTGTGTGGGTGGGAGCTGCTGAACCAGTTTTACCACCTGTGTGTGTACGTGTGTGTACGTGTGTGTGCGTGTGTGTGTGTGTGTGTGTGTGTGTATGTGTGTGTGTGTGCACGTCCGATCCTTGGGACTGTCTGTAAGCTAATTATATAACAGCACCTCTCATTCACTCCCACTCGGCCTCCCTCCCTCCCTGCCTCTCTGTTTTCATGTTCCTCTCTTCATCTCCGTCTGGCTCTCGGCGCTGCATTGATAGAATAAACCGAGGTACATCCTGTTATTGTCGGATCGTTCATGCGGATTGCGTCCCTGCGAGGGTGGTGGCTGTCATGCTAATGCTTAAGAATGCCTCGTATTTTAACATCCAACCTCCAGAGTATTGTCTCCCGTCTCCGTTTTTGTCATGCATTGTTTTGCGTGGCGGTATAGACTAAACTGAACTGTATTATCTGTCAGCCTGGATGAGGTCTGTCTGATGGAGGCTCCAGTTCACTGAATGGTTGGAGTGGCTTTACTGTCTTACTGATTTAATCGCAGTAATACAGGATTTTTAGGCTGATATCGCCGTTGAAATCTGGCAATTTTTAGACAGTAAAAGGAATGTATTGGCTAAAATGTACATTTTTGCACATTTAAACGTTTTTCCTTTTTTTAAAAAAAAAAAAAAAAAGCAGTCACAACTAGGGATGTCTGATATTGTCTTTTTTGCTGATAACCGATATGCCAATATTGTCCAACTATCAATTTCTGATTCCGATATCAACCGATACCAATATCTGTGGGCTGTTTAACTAATTCTAGGTAACATCACATATCTCCTGTGGTGGAATTAACACATCATGCCTCATTTTACTGGATGCATTCTCAGATGCAACAAGGCTTTCAGATGGAAACATTGAGCAAAATAAGAAAACTGCTTCAACTTAAGTTATGGAAAAAATACCATATTTATACCATATTTATATTTTAATTGTCTCAAACAACAGTTCACACTCTCCCTCCATCTATGAGTCCAGTTAATGAACAGTTCAAAACTTAATACTAAAGAAAGGAAATATTCACCATCACTGGTGAATAACCCACTGTATTTTGATTTTATTCTGGTCTGGGAAATTCCACATGGATAACAAATTCTTTATTTCTGCTATTTATTCGTGGTTTAATGGAGCTGAAATGGAGAAAAATTACATCTGTTCAGAACTTTCCAGTTTTGTCTCGACCAGGGAACTGTTTCAAGATCATTTCTTGGACCGTTTTCTCTTTATTTCATAGTGACAGCAGAGAAACAGACAAGAAGTGAAGGAAGAGGGAAACAAAATGAATGAAACTGGGGAAGCTCAGATTATTTACAACCAGAATAATGGACATTTTTTAGAAATAATTGCAGGGTTGCTGCAGGGGAATGTTTAGCAGAGGTCGCATATTAAAACAGTCGCATATTAACCCTCCTGTTGTCTTCATTTATAGTCACCAAAAAATATTGTTTCCTTGTCTGAAAAAAATCTAAAAATTCAGCAAAAAAATTCCCCAAATTTCTGAATATTTGCAAAACCGGAATTAGGAAGAAAATTCCAATAATTCCTGCAAAGTTTCCCTTAAAAGTTTTATTTAGAAAAAACCAAACAAATTTGGCAAGAAAATTCTTCTAAATATTTTCAAAAAATGAGTAAAAATCTTCCAAAAATCCTAGAAATATCTAGTGATTACATATATATCAGTAAAACTACTAATATTTTCTTTAAGAAACATTTTTAACATTGCTTTTTTTCCACCAAAAAATGTTCAAAGATTTCCCAAAAATGTTGAAAATGTGGACATCAGAAATTTCACTGTGAAAATATGTATTTTTTCCCACATTTTCAAACTTTAAAACGGGTCAGTTTGACCCGCAGAATGACACAAGGGTTAACTGCATGGAATTTGCTGTGTGAAATATAAATGCAGTTTCATTTTGAGTTGTTTTTTAGTAGCACCAGACAGAACACAAGTCTGAGCTGCTTTTCCATTAAAGTTTGGGGTGTTTTCATGCTGACTTGTCCCGGTGCAACGCCTCCCACCGCGGCACAGCGAGGACCAGCAGAGTCGTGACTTGTGACGCCCTCAGACAGTCTGCCGGAGCGTGAACCAGCTCTGGATAAACTCACATTAGGACAGGTCTGACTTTACAGGATGGTCAGTTTTCACAAGTAGAGGCTGAAATATTTGTTGAAGTATTTCTGGAGTCTTTGCATCGTATGGAAAGTTTTTGAATGGTGTGACTTTCTCACACCTCACAGGTGCAGATGTTAAAACCAACACTTTGATATTATCTTTTTCTTTCATTTCTTTCTTATTACCGCAGAAGGAAGTGGGTGTTTCTCTGCATTTAATCTCTCACACACACAAACTGAACTTAACCATAACAGAACGATAATCTGATAATGAGTTTGGATGGATTTGTGTTTAATATCAGTTTAGCTGTTTATGTAATTATGGGATTATTTAAGTAATGAAAGCAGAAAGTGCTTCCTGGAGGTTACGGTCCAGACTTTAGACAACCTGAAAATCCTGCTGAGGTTGTTGTGCTGCTAAAAGTTCTTTTGTTGATGCTCTCGGTATCAGATGATCGATTGATCGATCAATCGATTGATTGATCGATCGATTGATTGATTGTCATCGTTGATGCAAAGTATGCAACATTGAAAACTCTGCAGGCGCTATTTTTTTAATCAAATTTTTATTTAAACTCCATGTTTTTCTACATATTTTTATGCCGCTCAAAAATGGACAAATGAGAGCATACACATGATAAACACAAACAAATTCGACACCACAACAAACTCATGTTATCATCTAAACCCACATAAAGAGGAGAGTTTCAAAGTAATTTTGAAGATAAATTAAAGAGCAGCAAAGGGTTATGAAACATGCAAAAAGACACAATCTAGACACAAATATTACAAACAAAAACATCTCCCCCAGCCTGTCAAATATGTAAAATCACATTAAGTTAAAGTGAGCAATAACAGGAGCCCATAAATTAATAAAGGAACCTAATTTTAAATGGAGTTTTGCTGTTATTTTTTCCATGAAATCCACTTTCTTTAATCTCTCTCTCCATTGGTGGAGGCTGGGAGGTAGTGGGCGGAGCCAAGACACAATTAGTAGGATATGTAGTAGATATGCCTTTTTTTGTCCATTACTTCCTCTGGAATAGAACCGATTATATAGAACAATGACTCAAGTGGTAAATCAACACTTTAAATATTATTATTTCTCCCCAAATAGTTTCAGTTCTGGATGGTCCCAGAATATGTGAGTGTGGTCTCCAGTTCTGCCACAGTTTCTCCAACATAAACTGTTGTTTCTTTCATCCAAGCTTGAGTGCAGGTGCTATTTTAGATGGTAGAGGTTTTTATTTTGCGCATGAATTGACATAGCACCATGGAGAGAATCACTTATTAGCCTGGGTTTTCTTGGATGTCAGTCTGCTGGATTAGCTGTAATATGATTAAAGTTTCTCTGAGTAAAGTGACACGTGGTGGTTTTAAGGTTTCCTTCTACCCGGGAACTGAAGAGTTGAACTATTCCACTTTACAGCTTTCTTCCTCCAAAAATATGAATTTCTTACTCATTCTTATGAGTCAGTGCTCTCAGATCAGTTGTTTTGTTAAAAATTCACTTAATGGAAGATGTTTTCTGTCACATATTCTAACATTTTGTTATCTTATAATGAGCGTATAAAAGGTTTAAAGGAACGTTAGTTGACAGAAGCAGTTAAATCTCCATCAGCCTCAGTGGACTTTGTTCTTCTTAATCATCATTCTGACACATCACCGCCCCACCGTACCTCGAATGCAGAAACAGAACCTGGAGATATGATCCTGATGGTTCTTTTGTCGTTTTCCGTGCAGTGACAGCTACATCGTGCGTGTGAAAGCGGTGGTGATGACGCGGGACGACTCGAGCGGTGGCTGGCTGGCCCAGGACGGCGGCGCTCTGAGCAGGGTGGGGGTTTGCCGCCTGCTGCCCACAGAGCTGGCCCCGCTGTCGGGCTCCGGCGGCTCGCAGTTCCTCATCAGAGGCGAGCGGCTGCAGGACAAACAGGTAAAACACACACCTTTAACCCTCCTGTTGTCTTCATTTACAGCACCAAAAAAATATTGTTTCCATGTCTGAAAAAAATCCAGAAATTCAGCAAAAAAAAAAAAATTCCTCAAATTTTTGAAAATTTGCAAAACCTTTAAGAGGAAAATTCCTAGAATTTCGTAAAAGTTTCCCTTAAAAGTTTTTTTTTTTATATATATATATATATATATATATATATATATATATATAAATGATTCCATATATATCAGTTAAACTTCTAGTATTTTCTTTAAGAGCATTCACAAAAAAAATCAACCAAATTCTGCGAAATTCACTGGATTTTGGTTGATTTTTTTTTGTGAATGTTCTTAAGAAACATTTTTTTTACCATTTCTTTTTTCCCCACCACAAATTTCACAAAAATGTTGAAAATGTGGACATCAGAATTTTCACTGTGAAAATCTTTTTCCCCCCACATTTTAAACTTTAAAACTAGTCAATTTAAAATTCAAAAATCCAGCAAAAAAATTCCCTAAATTTCTAAAAATTTGCAAAATATTCTGGAAGAAAATTCCAATAATTCCTTAAAAGTTTTATTTTAAAAAATCCCCCAAATTTGGCCAGAAAATTCTTCTAAATATTTTCCAAAAATGAGTAAAAATCTTCCAAAAAAATCCCAAAATATCTAAAGTGATTACATATATCAGTAAAACTTCTATTTTCTTTAAGAACATTTTTTTGCATTCCTTTTTTTTCACCAAAAAATGTTCAAAAATTTCCCAAAAATGTTGAAAATGTGGATATCAGAAGTTTCACTGTGAAAATCTTTTCTTTTTAACCCACATTTTCAAACTTTAAAACAGGTCAATTTGACCTGCAGGGTTAAAAAACATCAGTAGCAAAGTTCATGTAAGCATCAGAGAGGAACACGGCTTCCTGTGTGTCGGATCAACAGGTGATCCTGGACTGTCCTCTGAGGAAGGACCTGGTCTACACCATAGCCATGCCCACCTTCCACCACTGGAAGGTGGAGGACAGGAGGTGTGGTCTGTCCTTCCAGAGCCCAGCTGATGCCAGAGCTTTCGACAGGGGGGTCCGGAAAGCCATCGAGGACCTGGCTGAAGGTACGCGGTGCTGGAATGGTAAAGTCCAAAAATATGTTCTTAACCGCTTGACGCCAAATACTGATCATACCACTTTCATTCAGACTGCAGCCCAGACAGCGTATCCATTCCCCCAATGCCGGTTTGTGCATATTCAATACGGACCTCAGAACCTTTTAAAGCACTGGTTTCTGGTAGGACCAGTCAGAATGGGACCTAATTATTATATACCTGTTCTATGTGTAACAGACAAATTAACAATCTCCACTTCATTTAGCATCAGCTGGAAAGCAAAAACATAACTATTTTTTTTCCATGTATAATTGTAAATAAATTCAGGTGGCAAGGGGTTAAGAGAGACACCTGGCTCTGAGAAAGGGGTTGATGGAGTGTCACGACGTCTTATTTATGACTAAAACTTTCTTGTTGAAGGAGTTCATGGAGGAGAGACGCCACTCAGATTCATGAATGAGATATTTACTAGGAGGTGTGGGGAAGTTTAAAGCAAAACACAATCTGCTGGAATAACCAGTTAGTCCTGTCAGAGACATAAATGAAGGAGGAGCCTGTGGGAAAACATGTGTGTTAAGATTGATTTTTAAAAAGTTTCTTGATAAGGAACAAAATAAGAAAGTCAATATGAGCTGGTAGGAAGACCGATAAACAAGGTTACTCCAAGTCAAACTGCAGGAGTTTTCTGCTGTCCGGTTATTTTGGGTTGGGAAACTTTCTGGATGCATGGAAAAATGGTTTAGAGATTGAGACTAAACTGAAGTTTAGCTCAGCAACGTGTGGATTACAGATGTTTCTGTAAATTAAAGGCTGCTTTCTCCTCCGTAGGCTCCACGACCTCCTCCACTGCACTCCAGAATGAAGGCGAGCTGGGAGACGATGACGTCTTCACTGTAAGCACGTTTCTTTCATTCATTAACATGCTGCTCAGCCTTCTGGGTTACAGAGGTGACTCCTTCCTCCTTCGGTTCAACTCCCTGACAGAAAACAAGGCGTCAGGATTTGGTGGAATGAAGTGCACTCTGTAGTTCATTTTCCATCTGTGGGTTTTCCTCGGTGGAATCCAGGTAGACAGTTAAAGTTTCATGATATCGAATCGAGAAGCTGTTGATGATGACTTTGACATCGTTGCACTAGAAAACAGCTTTGAGGACGATTTGAAGCCACCTCTGCTTCTTCAGGTCACACCACCAGGCCTCAGCTTGCAGTCTGAAGTGTCACGATGTTATTTACGTTTTTAGTGGATTACTACGCAGCACCTTCGCTGTTTGAGGCCCTCAGACCAAATACAGCCCTGCCTTTAAGAAGCACAAGGAAATGCATTGGTACAGTGAGATTACTGAATTCGATTCAGGAAGTTTGGCCAACAGATTAATGACTATTAAAGCTTTTCATTCACCAAACACAACAGAAGTTATACAGTAAAAATTTTGTACAGTAAGTATACAGTAAAAAATAGTAAAAATACAGTAAAAATATAGTAAAAATACAGAAAAAATATAGTAAAAATACAGTAAAAATATAGTAAAAATACATTTAAAAATATAGTAAACGTACAGTAAAAAATACTGTAAAAATACAGTAAAAAAATAGTAAAATTACAGTAAACATATTGTAAATGTATAGTAATAATACACTAAAAATCTACACTACCATCCAAAGTTTGGGGTCACCCAGACAACTCCATGTTTTCCATGAAAACTCCCACTTTTATCCATGTGCTAACATAACTGCACAAGGGTTTTCTAATCATCAATGAGCCTTTCAACACCATTAGCTAACACAATGTAGCATTAGAACACAGGAGTGATGGTTGCTGGAAATGTTCCTCTGTACCCCTATGGAGATATTCCATTAAAAATCAGCTGTTTCCAGCTACAGTAGTCATTTACCACATTAACAATGTCTACACTGGATTTATCATTCATTTAATGTGATCTACATTGGAAAAAAAATGCTTTTCTTTCAAAAATAAGGATATTTCTAAGTGACCCCGAACTTTTGAACGGTGATGTAAATATTTTTTAATTATTTACCATTTTCCATTGCTCAATACACATATTTCTTTCTCTCAAATAACACCAAATGTCTGTGAAATAATTTAACTCCGGGAAAGATAGTGTAGTTTTACAGTCAAATGTTGTTAAAGAATAAATTCTTATATATAGAAATACCGAGGTTCACATGTGGACGTTATTTACTGGTTTTTCGCTGTTTTTTTTACAATTGACCTGTAAATTAATACTTTATCTGTGATTTAACAAAACTGAGAACAAACTGTTCAAAAAAATTCCAGATCAAAACTGTGAAAAAATAACTCATTTTTAAAAGTGTGGATAAGGCTCTTATATTTAGTGATTTATTGAATTAATTGTGTTGACAGATATATGGTGACAAGATCAGGCATCACATAAATGGTAAAAAAGTGGGTTATTTTCAGTAAATTTTTAAACGAGACACGTAGAATAAAGTGACAAAAGCGGGAAACAAAACGACGAAAAAGTAGACAACACAGCGAGACATTAAAAAAAAAACACAAAACGAAAAAGATGCTCAAAACAACGAATAAACAAAAAACAAAATGACAAATAAGACAAAAAACACAAGCGAGACAAAAAGGAAACACAAAACGACAAAAACGAGAAACAAAACGACTTTATGCTTTTGAAGAAGCATAAAGTCTGAATTTTGGCGATCCGTTCAAATAAATTTAGCAATTTTGGAAATACAGACTGCATTTCAAAGCCACTGCAGGTTTTGGGATTCAGAGCCTTCCTTGATCAGTGTGGTTGGAACTCAGGCCTACTTCTGGTCTGAACGTTTTGTTGACTGCTGCAGTCCCGTCTGTCTAAACAGCCTCAGGATTCATCGCCCAAATGGAAGCGCTAACAGTCCGCCCTGCAGCCCAGCACACACCGATCCTCCGGAAAACATCTCAGGACTTGGTTTAAGCCGTTGAGCCGCCGGTATTCCAGCTCTCTTCCCCATCAACTATACCTGCCACGGCGGATTCTCCACCTGAAGTTAGCACAGAGACCTCCCCACCTCCCCTCCCCACGCTGTAATCTGACTCCAGGACCAGCAGGCAGGGTCACGAGGTCACTTCCTGTATCCCACCAGCTCCCTCTCTCCTGGTCACCCACCGTCCGAGCTTCTCCACCCGCCCGGCTGGAAAAGAGCGCAGCCACCAAACTAGCAGCTGTTTCCCAGCTTAGCGCAGGCCGCTGATTTACGAGAGGAAGTGCCTCGTGGTTCATCTTTGACTCGAGCTGTCTGTAAGGGCCAAGACTAATAGGTGCTCTGCTGGGAGTGTACCACCACCATGGAGATGCACACAAACACATGAGGAGGAGTGGAGGTTGGAGGGGAAGGGGGAGGCTGCAGCAGATCCCAGGAACACACCGGCTTCCAGAGCAACAACTCCAAGGAAACTTCTCAGTATTGTTGCATGAAAATGTAATGAAATGTCTAAACCTCACATCCAGCTCCACTGATACACATAGTAAAACAAAATAGAAAGACAGCCTCCACATTTCCATTTCCCTTGTGGCCTAATATAAACTTTTTTAAGCACAAGACTCACCCTGTTGGCTGTCCGAGTCCCACCAGCACCGATGTTCGGCATCGCCTCATGTCTGCTGTTAAAGTTTGTACTTGAACACACCACAAGATTACAGACGGCAAACCTACACACACACGCGCGGCTACATGAGACAAATTACCAGCTTGTAGTCTGTTTGTAATCCAAAAAACACAATGGAAAGGCAAAAAATCTGTTTAAATCGTGTGTTTTTACATCAAGCAACCAGCTCATTAGGCCCACCCAATTAACATGCATTCTGATAAAACCAAGCCTTCATTTCATAGTTTAAATATTTTAACTGTTTTTAAAAAGTGTTGATTCAATTGCATGATCATTTTGGAGGCTGTATAAAGCAGTGTAGCAAATCCATGGTTGAACTGCAGGTCAGAGAGCGCTCCACTCTGTAGATTTACTATTAAAAATTAAAGCCAACTGGTCCCAACGAAGCAGCAGGCTGGATAGAAAACGCCACTGATAGGTTTCCTGCAGAGCTCAGTGTGGTTTCTTTGACCTTCACCATCTTGGCAGTGCCTCCTAACTCCGGGCTGATCCAAAAATGAAGGAAAAAGGGATGGACTGTCCTGAGATAGCGCCTGCCTGTCACCCAAATATGCTCAATTTTAAGCCTTCATATAAATTACAGAAGGGTAATTTTGATAGGATTTAATATAATACAGTTAGTACAAACAGGAAACTGGCTATAAAAACCAAAATATTTGTAGTATCAGGTTGTAAACATATTTTTTCTGGTGTGAAGCTGAGCATTTTCACATGGGGCTCTATGGCGATTGGAGCCAGCCTCTAGTGGTCATTTTAAGGAACTGCAGGTTTTGGTATTTTAGCATTGGCTTCATTTTTTGCAGGTTGCCACTAGGTCTCAGGTTATGTTTATGTTGTTAACGTTAAAAATATATCTCAGTTTTGTGCATCCATGCATATCACGTGTTCTGACTGATTCCCGACGTAAAGAACCGAAGGTTGTAAACCAAAACTTTGCATTAGCCTGGTGAGCTCCACAGAGGATTTCACAGCAATCACCTTCTTCTAGCATATGAACTCTTTGATAAACCATCATGAGAACAAGCACTAAAAACTTGTCTTTCTGATGAGACTTCGGCCACCAGACTGTCAGAATCTCCCAGCGCCGGCTCTGAAACCTCCGGTTAATGAGCATGTGATGCATCGACGGCTGCCTGTGCTCCTCTCAGCTCGTGCTAATGACCTTTCCTAAAGTTAGCGGTGGTGGCGGCTGCAGAGTTTGCGAGGCGGGCGGTTGCGGACAGGGGGAAATGCTGCTGCAGATTTACAGCCTTTAGGGGGTCGGATGGGGAGGGGAGCCCTGGGATGGACATACTTCCCTAAATTATTCCTCGTTGGCCGAACCTAAACTCAACCCGTCCCTCCCTGCAGCACGTCTCCTCTCCCGGTCTCTATTTTGGCTCATTCACAACAGGGGGAGTGAAAGCTATTGAAGCAATTCTGGGCTCATCCCAGGAGAGCGAGACGGGCCTGTTGAAGGATGAATCCTCCTGAGCTTTGAGTCGGGACATGTTTTGTGTCAGAAAATAACTTGAAATGCCCTCTGTCCAGCCTTGGACGAAAGAGAGGATGTCCAGAAATATAAACTCCTCCTTTGTCTCTGTGTCCTCTTGGAGCTCGCTGCAGAAGGTCTGGTCTGTGTTTTGAATTAGTCGCAGCCATGGAGGCCGGAGTCGGACTGGTTTTAAACCCCGTCGGCTCCTCCTCCCCCAGTAATGGCTTCTCCAGGGGGGCGGGGCTTGGAGCGGAGGCAACATGTTGTGTTATTTTTGGCCGGCTGCTCTGAGGGCTTTGTACGAAAGCTGGGGGAAATTCTCAGCATGGCGGTATCCATGTGGGGAGCAGGATATAATAGGGATAGCTTCAGCAGGCAGACAGACAGACAGACAGACACAGCAGATCTGGGTCATAGAACTCTGGTGAATAATTTGCGCGGTGGTTTTAGTCTTGTTGGAGCGCCACATTTTGGAACGGTAGTATTTTAGGTTTCATAAAGTTTATTAGGAATCGTGGGGGAGACGTGTTACCGGCACATGAGCCAAGCTCACACTGCAACAGGAGGCCACAGTTCTGCTTGGACTGCAGTTTCAGACAGTTTTGTGTTGATATTCACCGTGTAGCACTGATTAGATGGCCAGAAAGTTAAAAAATAAAGGTGTATCAGTATAAGGATTGTAATGTCTGGTGGACTTTTCTTCTACTCTGACTCACTGGATGTAGATTGCGGGTATAAGCCGGTCGTTGGTTGTGAATTTCACGTGGCTTTCTCCTCTACTTCTGAAGACGTAAAGTTTTGCTGAAGGTTTGGATTGTGCAGTAAAGCATCCCTGCTATTTATTTTGGGTAATTATCCATTTTAATTGCATCATGCAAATCATCCATCAACTCATCATTGAAAACACTTCCCCACCACACTGTTTTGAGTGAACGCTTATTTGTCGAGCATTTGGGTTGTGCCACTTCATCTTCCACCCAAGAGTTCCCCCCCCATCGCTGTTTTGCAAGAACACCATCCTGGGCTTGGCTCCACCCAAGATAAATGTGATTGGTTTAAACTCGGGCTGTGACTTTATCATGTTAATTTTGATTAATTAATTACAGAAAAAAAAAATTTTGTGACACACCGGTTGCACTGATGTACACTCCAGCCCAGTAGCTGGCGCTAATGCACCTAAAGACTGTTTTCCAGCCCTGAAGAAGATCCACAGGACGCACTGTAGTGGGCCGCTAGCTGGTCACATGACAGCGCTTTGGCTTCAGTCCGGTGGAAATGTCAGACCAACACAAACACTTCAGCAAAAAGTATTTCTGAAGGCATTTGAGGTGAAAAATAAGCTGCTGAATCTGTCCTGGTTTCACTTCAACAACGGCTAGTTTAGATGTTTAACGAATGTTTTGCGATGCATCAGACCTCTGCTGCCCGCACCGAATTCCCATAAAGTAGAAGTCAAGTCTACTTTATGGGAATTGGAAGGTGAGTAATTGACAATCCTGTGCACACGTTAGCTACGACAGTCCTGCTACCAGCTAACGATGTCGCCTTCCCATAATAGACCAATTTAGAAGACACTGAAAGTGCTTGAATTTAGAAAAAGTCTTAAAATGTTGAATATAATCGTTATAATTGCACTTTGAGTTTGCAGTAATCTGTGAATGTAGTAGACATGAAAAATGCAGATAAATGGAAATGAAACAAACATATTAGTTGTTTGTCTATTCATCCACTCACTCTCAACCAACATTTATTTGAGTTAAAAAACTTTGCTTATTGTTTCAAATATTGCTATTTGGCCAAAATGTAATTAATTACAAAGCCTCTAATTACTTATCTAATTTTTTTTTTTTTTAAAATCACGTCCCACCACTAGTTTGAAGAAATACAAACATGGTACAGCTGATAATGACCATTCTACATGGTACTGTGTTATTGCTAAAGAATGGTCTGACTGTGAGACTGAATTACCTGGACTGATTGGTGTAAAACCATCTTCAGAGGAAATCTTTTTCAGTTTGGTGATCCCTTGGATTTTCCTCTCAAGAAGTCTAGAGTAAAATGTCTCCACAGCCGTTGTATCGATTGACACAAAATTAGACTTGGACGTCCCTGTTCCTTTAACCCTCCTGTTGTCCTCATTTATGGGCACCAAAAAATATTGTTTCTTTGTCTGAAAAAAATCCCAAAATTCTGCAAAAAAATTCCCCAAATTTCTGAAAATTTGGAAAACCTTCAGGAAGAAAATTACAATAATTCCTTAAAAGTTTCGCTTAAAAGTTTATTTTTTAAAAAATCCCCCAAATTTGGCAAGAAAATTCTTGTAAATATTTTCAAAAAATGAGTAAAAATCATCTTAAAAATATCTAAAGTGATTCCATATATATCAGTAAAACTTCTAATATTTTCTTTAAGAACACTCACATAAAAATCAACCAAAATCCAGCGAAATTCACTGGATTTTGGTTGATTTTTTGTGAATGTCCTTAAGAAACATTATTAACATTTCTTTTTTCCCACCAAAAATGTTCAAAAATTTCCCAAAAATGTTGGAAATGTGGACATCAGAAGTTTCACTGTGAAAATCTTTTTTTTTTTTTCCACATTTTTAGACTTTGCAACAAGTCAATTTTGACCCGCAGGATGACACGAGGGTTAAGGATAATCAGCTTCATCGTCCCTTCGCCTTTTATCGTGTGCCAGATTTTGAATCTGCTGTTTGGTTTATGACTGAGTTCCTGCCAAGCTAATAGCACGATTAGCCTCAGGTGTGTTTTATCTTTATGATGTGGCTAAACTTGGAAACACCAGTTTAACAAACCAGATATCAGCATGTTAGCAGTGTTATCCTGAGCATGCTAGTATTAGCGTTTAGCTCAAGGTTCAACCGTACAAAGCAACAACTGATAGACTCCAAAGACCTGGTTATGCTTTATTACAGACCCACACATAGACAACTGGGGATGCTGTAGATCAAAATCACACCCCATAAAATGTGATCTAGAATTTTGTATCTTGAAAAAATATTATTCTGTTTCAGCTGTGCCATGATGTTTGTCTGTTTAGACGATTTTGTGAGTCAAAAAATTTGCAGTTTGTCTTTAAACTACTGAAATATAAGACTGATAATGTGTAATTTGAAAGGCTACACACCTGATCAAGATCTAGATCGATAGGTTTGCTGTTTGCTGTTTCTATAGCTGTAGCTCTCAGTTAAGCCAAACCTGGAGGGATTTTAACTCATTTTATTGCCTTTTCCTTAATTCTGGAAGAACGAGGTGAGATATGTCAGGGTTAGTGTTGGTGATCTGTATACCGTAAGACTAGATTTAGTTTACTTGCAGTTTCACACAAAATTTAACAGCACTTTAATGTCTTTAAATAAAACTTTCTTGACTGTTATGACTTGCATTCCGTACATAGGAAGCAGATTGGTTGCTTTGTTCAGCGTGTTTCCAGGAGGACCAGAGTTCCTACCATTAATAGCAAACCTCCACTGTCCTCTGAGGCACGGATTTCCTTTCGTCTTTCCAGTTAAAGAGAAATGGGAACATTTGAATAGCTGGAATCAAACTCCTATCATTTGTTTTGTGCCTGTCAAGTGGATTTTTTTTTTTTCAGAATGTGAAATCACATCAGCACGGAAAAAAAATAGGAAGCACAGAAATCTAACAGCTGCTGCAGACTTAGAGCAAAAAAAAAAAAAAAAGAAAAATCAGCAACGTCCAAATGTTTTTTTGCTGGAGGAGCTGTTGACTTCATGCTGACCATACGTGGGGCTCAAAGCACAGATTAGTATAACTGCATCTTATAGGCTTCTTCATACACAATCACACCTGCGGCCTTTTCGCTGGGATGAACACAGCTTGAATATCTCCTCCCTGTGAACTCCTATTACCAACATGACACGATGAGAGCGGAGGATCTGACCCGCGGAGTGCCGCTCTGAAAACCTGTCTGGGTGCTTCACGGCAGCGGCCCGACCGTCTTGTGTCTGGCCAGAGTTTGAGTTGGAGTGGAGCCCTGACAGCCTTCACGGGGTCAGGATACTGTTCACAGCGAAAAGGGAGAAGCAGCGGTGGAATGTGGAGAAAGTGCGATTGAGGAAAAGGAGGACAGGTTGTTGTTGTGGGGGAGAAAAGAGGGGAGGAGGCCAGAAAAGGTGAAACTCTGGATGGAAGAGCTGATATCAAGCTCCACCTCTGACTTTATCTCTTCAAATATCCATCTTTATCGCGTTAAAGGCTGATTGTGTGTCCTCTTTACTACCACAGTGGATTTAAGAGGTGAAGGTGACATTTTTAATAATAATAATAATAATAATAACTTTATTTGTACAAAACATTTAGAAAATGAAGTTACAACTGCTTTACGGTAGAAAACAATCTCAAATTAGACAAATAATGGCACAAATTCAATCAAATAAGATCCCAAACATGCAACATAAACGAGATAAAATAGTAAAGTCAAGTCCACCATTGTGCCAAAGTGTTTTCCAATGAATAAAGTTATGATTGGTCTTATAAAAAATTACCAAACAAGTGTAATTTTGAGGCTTGAGACCTTGTAATGGTACTAATGGTACTGATTTTTCCTGGCTAATTTACATATTAGGGAATAAAATGCAGCAAAAATATACTTTATGTGACTGTAATATTAATGCTGAGATACTACAGTGTTATTGAATATGGAGACTAATCTAACTAATGTAATGATGTAGCTAAGGCCCTATAATATTATAAATGACTAAACCTAAACATAATAATATGGCTATGGCTATAATAATGGCTATGACCCTACAGCATTATTAATTATGGATTTGTTGTGACTAATTTAAAGTTAAACCTTTGACCGTTTGATTATTTTTAGAGTCTCATACAGAAAAAAAAGCTTGAGGAAGTCATTTTGCACTTTTAAAGAGACTGTCGGTACAGTTTGACTTAAACTGAGGTGTTCCTATTATTTTGTCCACCCCATTTACATCAGTGAAGGTAGATTAAAAGTCTCGAACTCTCAGCCTCTTTGCAGATGTTGGACGCATCACTTTGCTTTTCCATCACCATGGCAGCCCTCTTAACAAGAAGCAGTGTTTTTAACCCTCGTGTCGTCCTGCGGGTCAAAATTGACCCATTTTAATGTTTGAAAACGTGGAAAAACAAATATATTTTCACAGTGAAACTTCTGATGTTCACATTTTCAAATAGCTGGATTTTGGTTGATTTTCATGTGAATGTTCTTAAAGAAAATATTCAAAGTTTTACTGATATATATGTAATCACTTTAGATATTTCTAGGAATTTTTGGAAGATTTTTACTCATTTTTTCAAAAATATTTACAAGAATTTTCTTGTCAAATTTGGGGGATTTTTAAAAAAATAAAACTTTTAAGGGAAACTTTAAGGGAATTATTGTAATTTTCTTCCTGAAGGTTTTGCAAATTTTCAGAAATTTGGAGAATTTTTTTTCTGAATTTTTGGATTTTTTTCAGACAAGGAAACAATATTTTTTGGTGCCTGTAAATGAGGACAACAGGAGGGTTAATTATTGGGACCTTAAGAGCCACAGTATTATCTCCACCTATGTGAGCAGCTAATTCCATTTTAACTTTACTTTTGATGATTACTAAAGTGTTTTTCTATCTGTGTCCGATGCTCTGACTGAAAGTTTCCCTCGCTGTGGTCCAAACGTGGATCCAGCGGCCTGAACAACAGAGCTCCCGCTTCCTGTTTTTCCAATCAGCGCTGCTCTGAGGCTTCCTGTTTTTGTTTGTCCAATCGTGTTGTTCTCTCGCGCCGACTATTTGTTTGACATATCCAATCAGAAAACAGCTTTTCAGGCCACATCCTGTGTTTGTTTGTCCCCTCAGAACACCACCGACAGCTCATCCAACTCCTCCCAGAAGCTGGAGAGCTCTCTGCAGCCGCTCGAGTCCTCGCCCCTTCCGCAGAGACACAAGTGCATGCTGGGACATCGCCACGACCTCCACGACCCCTACCGGCTCTCAGACCACTACTACTTAGACCAGGTGAGGGAGAACATCTGGTTGTAGTGGAGGACGATGTTTACATGAACCAGATGTTAAAATTAAGACATTTGAAGTTGTGCTCATTATTAAAGTTTCTTTCTGTCCAGCCGTTGTCTCGGATCCCCCGCCATGTCACCTTCGAGGACGAGGAAATCGTCCGCATCAACCCTCGGGAACGCAGCTGGGAGCGAACCACCGAGCGACACCACGGCCGCCCGTCGGATCGCTCCTGGCTCACCGGCTACGAGGACTACCGGCACGCCACCGTGCGGGACAAATTCATCCAAATGGAAGAGAACGAGCCGTACGTCCACTTCGCCAAGACGGAGGCACAGAAGCACGACTACACCTACCCCCTGGCCCCCGCCCTGTCGCCCTCAGACTCTGACCCCGCCCTCGGACCCTTGACCCATAAGGGCCACGGCGGCTCGTATCGCCACGGCTTCTCCTCGGCGGTCACCACGCAGCCTCGCTCCTTCCTCCCGAGCTCCTCGCCGTCCACCAACGGAGGAAAGGAGCGGAAGGACAACGGGATGGAGCGCGCTCAGTGCGAGCACTGCGGCGAGGCCTTTTACGTCTCCGACAACCGGAGAGGCCGGTGCCAGGATGCTCCGGACCCGGTGCGGGCGTGCATCCGGCGGGTCAGCTGCATGTGGCTGGCAGACACCATGCTGTACCACTGCATGTCCGACCCAGAGGGGGACTACTCGGACCCCTGCTCCTGTGACGGGGGTGAGGGTAGCGGGGGAGGACGCCTCGGCACACGCTGGTTAGCGCTGCTGGGCCTGTCTCTGGTGGCGCCCTGCCTTTGCCTCTACCCGCCCCTCCACGCCTGCCACCGGGCGGGGCTGACCTGCGGCTGCTGCGGAGGCCGACACAAGGCCCTGAGCTGAGCAGAAAAACCTCCCGGAGGAAAAACGACAAAAACCCAACGCAAGCACAGGGAAAGGGAAGGATGGGGAACACACAGAAGGGACAAGTGGTCGTGGCTGCTCGCTCTCTTGCCTTGGTTTCTCTGGGTTTCTCTACAAATTCCAGACACTGAAATAAGCCAAAAAAAAAAAACGGTGCATTTTTTTCTTTTTTTTGAACGGCCTGGGAAGATAAGCTCCCCCTTACGGCAGACAGTTCTCTCAGCTCTCCACGTGGCCATTTCATGCTCTGTTTCTAGAGAGAGAGCACTCTTTTTCAGGGGGGCCTTTTTTTTATAGCTGACCTATATGTCATGTATCACATATGCAGGTACTTTATATTGTTATATTTGTACACTGACTCGGCGTCAAAGAACTTGAATTGTTCCTTTGTTCTATTTTTTTTCTCTCCTTTGATGTTGGCGCGGCCGTTCTGTTTATATTCCAATATCAGGCCCGCTCAGATCCAGCTACCAGAGAATCAGACACTACACCTCTGTGCGCGAGTGTGTGTGTGTCTGTGTGTGTGCGAGTGTGTGTGTGTCTGTGTGTGTGCGAGTGTGTGTGTGTGCGTGGATGGTAAATGTGCATGCTTCTGATGTGCGCCGAGGCCTGTCATCTGCAGCTTCTAGTAAAGCTCCTGTATATAGTCCACATAGCTCTCCACCGTCAACATCTTCAAACGTGGTACTCACCCTAACCTTCTTCTGATATCCCAAAGATTCATGTTTTTATCCTATTTATTTTAATTGATCTACCAGCAAAAGGGTGCTGGGCTTTTTGTGATTCACTTCACTGAATGAGACGGTGCCTCGATGTTCTCCCGTCCGTCTCCCTGCTCCTTTCACATTATTTCAAACAGTGCCTATAAAAAAAAGAAGAAAAAAGTCATCCTAAACCAGGAAAATCCGTCGAGTCTCATGATTCCAGTCAGATTTTTGGGCTCATTTTAACGTACACTTGAAGCGGCGTGAGATTTTAAGGCTCTGATTTCCTTCGCAGAACCTCAGCCTGCAGTCTGGACTGAAAAAAATCTAAAGAATTGGTGCCCGTATGCCTTAAAATGTGGAGTCTCTCTGAAGATGTCTTGCTGTATTGAAAAAAGCGTGAACACGGTTACGGCTCCAAGCAATCAGCCTCACCGCCATTTCTTTTCAACTTAGTTTTTTATAAAAAGGAACTCTTTAAGAGGTTCTCATTGAGTGTGCAAACTATGGACTCTAGTTTGCCTGCGACGTACAATCAGCTCCCCTCTTTAAAGCATCGATCTCCAGTCCAGCCCATCAATCACATCTGTGGAACAGCAACGGCCAAAGTAACTGTGATCTGAACGTTTTCATTAATCAGTTAAGAACTCTGCTCAAAAGTTCGTCCAAAAACAGATCTGTTGACAACAAACTTAGGTAGAAGAACATTCTTGTGTGGGAAAATTGGAACTTTTATTTTATTTTGTCGCCAAAAACCTGATTATAACAGATATTTAACTTGTATAAGCAACCCAGGGAGTCTGATTTTACTACTATTTATATAAAAAATCCTCCAGCTACAAAGAAAGTTTGACATTTTGGGAAATAAATTATATATAACAGCATGTAAAGCTCACTAAAAACACATAATCTCTTGTAGTTTTAATCTATACAAGAGTAAAATTGACAGGACTTAAATGGGGTTGAGTCTCCACTTGAAAGAATTTCTCTAAATGCAATATAATGCATAAAAGGACAACTTAAATGTGGGATTTATAATAGAAAATATCCTAAATATGTGGTTTTTGTCTTATTTTTTCTATCTTATGTCAGAGCCTGGCTATCATTTTTCCTGTTTCCAGTCATTTTGCAGAGCTAATTAAACTAAAAGCATCTTCCAAAATGTCAAACTATTCCTTTAAGGCCCAAAAATGTGGCGAAAAATGGGAGATCATCATGAGAGACAACTTGCTGAAACCACATGACCGGCGTGTGCTTTTCTTCTCAGTCCGAAAGCATTTTTTCCTCCTTCCATGCCAGATTTGGTGCATTATCATAAGACGGTAAAGAAAAATGGTTAAAACCCGTCTTGATGTACGAACTCAGGCAATGGAGGAGGAAAAAAATCCCCAAACTGCTGTCCCACCTGCCTGAGTCTGCCGGCCAATCACGTCCCGGCATTGACAGCACAACACCAAACTGACCGCCGCTCGGTGACGGCGGCATCTGGGATGTGACCGGGAACACAATAAGCTTTTTTTTTCTTTCTTTTTTAAAAATAAAGCAGGACGTCGGGAGGATCCCATTGGAAAAACAAACATCCATCCCTGATTGTTTTGCCAAGGAAATGTCACTTACTACAGTCGAAATACAGAATGCCTGAGGATGTCCTTTTTCCTTTCCTGGTTCTATCTGTTTCATACATCCTGTTCCATGTACCAGTTTGTACGTCCTTGGTGTGTGTGTGTGTGTGTGTGTGTGTGTGTGTGTGTGTGTGTGTGTGTGTGTGTGTGTGTGTGTGTGTGTGTGTGTGTGTGTGTGTGTGTGTGTGTGTGTGTGTGTGTGTGTGTGTGTCTGTGTGTCTGTGTGTGTGTGTCTGTGTGTCTGTGTGTCTGTGTGTGTGTGTGTGTGTGTGTGTGTGTGTGTGTGTGTGTGTGTGTGTGTTCGTGCCACATCCCTTCCCCGTCCTCCTGCTCCTTGATCCAAAGCTACTGGGATCAGCTGAATATGCTATCACATGCCGACATCTTTCGAGTTGAATCGGATCCTTTGATGATGCGATGAATCAGGGACAGGGCCAATCAGATCGGAAAGAGCGAGTGTGTGTGTGCGCACGTGTGGGTCAGTGTTTAATCTTTTATCTCCGTCTCGTCTGGTCGTCGAGTGTGTTCTCACATGTCAGAGCCATTTACAAGTGCCTGAACGCATCCTCTTTATCTCCTTGTGTATTTAAATCGAAAAAAAAATTTAAAGAAAGGACTCCCTGTATTGAAATTAGACCCATTTTTTACGCTTAGTATTTTTACCTCTGTAAAAAAAAGAGCAAAAATTATATTATATATATCAAGTGTATGTTGTACATTATTATTTCTATTTTGTTTTTTAAAATAACTGTTTCTAACATGTACGATGGTTGTAGCTCTTGCTTTCGAGAAGGAACAGGAAGTACTTTGTAGATAGTGAAGGGTGGCCAGGTCTGTGAGAAAACTAAAGTGAAATGTGTGTCTTACCTTCCGCCTCCAATAAAACGAGAGAAAACAGTGAAACCACGTGAGTCTGCTGCTTAATTTTAGCGTCGCCTTGAAGATACTTCCTCACATCCGCAGTGGTGTTGATGTGAAATGAACCACAGAGTTTCCCAACTGTCACCTCCGAGGTTAGTAGTTTGTTCTATCAGTGTATGAAATCAAATTTAAGGTTGTTAAAGGACACAAAATGGGTCAAAAGATTCTCATAAACACACACAAACTCTAAAAACTAGACTCAAATGAAGTTGCAGCAGAAAGTTGAGGCCACTGACCAACAGGATAAATGCTACGATCATGCTAACATGTTTATCTTCAGCAGGTGTAGTGTTACTTTCATTTGGTTAGTATTCAGTCATGAAAAGTTCTGGAAAACTGCTCACTTGTTGGTTGTGTTGAAGGAAAAGTTGAAGTTTCCCCAGTGTCAGTTCGGTTTGTCCTCTGGGAAACATAAATAGATGACATTTTCATGTTTTTGCAAGCCTGAAAATAGCCCCTGGTCCTATGGCAAAGCAAAATGAAGAAGTTAGTTTGAAGAATAATGATTTGCATTTACATTTGTTCATCCATCATTCAATACCTGGAATGATTTGTTCCATAGTTGATAAAGGATGAACTCAAACTTTCAACAAATACAAGCCTCGTAGACACAGATCAACCAACAGGTGGCACGAATAACTTTGTGTCATTACGATGCACCTGAGTGGGATATATGTCAGTAAGTTCTTGAAGCGGATGCATTGAAAGCAGGAAAATGGGTGTTAAAATCCGAGCAACTTTGACAAAGACCAACGACTGGGTCAGAACATCTCCTAAACAGCAGGGTTTCTTCAATGCAGGGGTTAATGACTACCAAAAGTTGTCCAAGGAAGGACAACCGAAGATCTGATCACAGGATCACTGGTGCTATCTGAGGGGCAGTGAAGGCTGGAACTTGTGGTCTGATTCCTAAGAAGAGCCACAGTAGCAGAAAACTGGAGAAATCCTTAGTGTTGGCAACAATAGGTCCTCAAGTCCACCGCCAAAAGCATCTACAACCGGCACATGAGCATCAGAAGTGGACCATAGACCAATGAAAGAAGGCAACCTGGTCTACAGTTTGACTTGGAGAGGAGATGGCAGGAGGGGTGCATTGTGGGAAGAAAAGGCAGTGTGATGCTCTGGTCAATGTTCTGCTGGGAAACCTGGAGTCCTGGCAGTAATGAGGACGTATCTTTAATGCTTATATCTACCTAAACATTGTTACAGACCCTTCACTGTGGTCTTTCAGCTGGACAATGCTGCCTGTGACGTGGAAAGTTTACGCCTGGGTTTTAGTCTTAGATAATATAGCAAGCACAAAGGTGTAAATTTAACATTGTTCATAACATGGAGGTGAATGTACGCCATTGCAGAGGGGAAAAGACCTCACTGTTCTGCAAAGAAGCACAAATGTAAGAGCTTTTATAGTGAACTAACTCTTCCTCCAAGTCCGAGGCCATGGTTCTCTGCTGGAAACCGGTGGATTGCTCCCTCCAGGTTGGAGGGAGTTGCTTCCCCAAGCAAAGGAGTTCAAGTATCTCGGGATCTTGGTCATGAGTGATGAGAAAATGGAGCGTGAGATGGACAGATGGATTGGTGCAGTGTCAGCAGTAATGAAGGTGTTGTACCGAACTGTCGTGGTGAAGAGGGAGCTGAGCAGCAAGGAGAAGCTCTCAGTTTACCATCCATCTACATTCCAACCCTCACCTATGGTCATGAGCTCTGGGTAGTGACCCAAAGAATGAGATCGTGGATACAAGCGTCTGAAATGAGCTTCCTCTGTAGGGTGTCTGGGCTCAGCCTTAGAGATACGGGGAGAAGCTCAGACATCCAGAGGGAGCTCGGAGTAGAGCTGCTGATGCCTTCACCTCTAAAGGAGCCAGCTGAGGAGGTTTGGACATCTGATTCAGATCCTCCAGGGAGACTTCCTCTGGAGGTTTTCTGAACACGTCCACCTGGGAGGAGACCCAAGGGTAGACCCAGAACTCCCTGGAGGGATTATATATCTCATCTGGCCTGGGAACGCCTCGGGATCCTCCAGGAAGAGCTGGAAAGTGTTGCTGGGAGGAGGAACGTCTGGAATGACCTGCTTCATCTGCTGCCTCTACGACCCAGCAACGGATAAGAGGAAGAAGATGGATGGATGGATGGATGGATGGATGGATGGATTACTCTTTTTCTATTGAATATCTGGTAATAGGTTTTAAGTTTAAACCGTCTGATTCAGAGTTTCATGCCACGTAAGAAATGCTGAGTCATTTTTTCTTAGAACAAAAACTTTTTAGGGGGTGTAAAAGATCTTCTGAGGTAGAACTCAAACCTTAACCTTAAACAGTTATGTTGAACTACAAGAAAGTTACTCCACCAACATGCAAATAGCTCCCCAACCACATACATGTACATAAAATGAACAACTAGATGATAAATGATAACCTTAGAGCTCATGGTTGGTTTTACTTTCACACGGCAAAAATTGTTCAGGAACTGTTGGAGGAACATGGAAAAGAGTTCCAGGCGTTGCTTAGGCCTCCAAGTTCAACAGATCTCAATGCAATCAGATCAAATCAAGCATTTGTGGGATATTCTGCAAAAACAAGTCTGATCCATGCAACTTCCCGGACTCAAGGGATCTGCTAAGTTCTTAGTACCTGATACCACCGGACACCTTCAGAGGCTTTGTGGAGACCATGTCCTTGTGCAGATGACCTCCACAACGTTCAGCAGGTGGTTTTGATTGTGGCAGATTGGTGTGAAGCCCCTAAACAGTTTTGAAAACATGCAGAAACTTCAGAGAAACTGAAAGAAGAAAGCATGATTTCATGAGGAAACACATAGGATGAAAAAAAAGCCTTAAGTTTTTCCCCATGTTTTCAGAACTTGTGTAATTTGATGCACACAGCTCTTTGTAAAATCTTAATCAAAGAAAGCCCAAAGAGAGAGAAAAAAAACCCTCTTCCTAGTACAGCGTGTCTTATTCTGTTCAAGATGTCTTTCCCTCCTCAGCAGGAACATGTGATAGCCATCGAGGACGGCGAGCTGTTTCAGGATGTCTCTGGAAAAGCATGTGGGCGATAATGATGGAGGGGAGGGGGAGGGAGAAAAGAGAGGAGAGAGAAGGTCCCTGAGGGCTTTTGGGAGCCTGCTAAGCAGCTCAACGGCTGCAAACAGCATCACAGTCCACATGTGCAAACATTTAAGCTATCTGCTGGTGTAATGGGGTCAGCGTGGCCTCTCTGCAGCTCAGACGTTCACTTCCACTGCAGCTACAGGAACGGGTGGCCGTGGGCCAGTGTTCCCTCTAATTTTTCCTGAGTCTGAGCAAACACACAAACTCCCTGAGCGTCCCTTGGACCACTGTGAGCAACATCAGACGTGTGCACTGTGGTCACACCAGCATCACATCCATTCAAGTTACATGGTTCATTAAAAGAATCAAATTACAGCATTTACATTTCTGTTAAAACACTTTGTCAACAGGAGCCAGTTGAAGGCTGCAGTGATTTTAGTGACACTACAATGTATAAGAGTGAAGTTATTGAATATTTGTCTCTCTTTACTGTTGCAGTGGTTTTGCAAATTGCAGACGGATCCTGTTCACTCCATAGACACCAATGTTATTCCTGTAGCTTGAAAGACAGCTACTTTTGATAAAACTGGGCTTGTAGCACATTGTCTGCCTTGCAACAATGGGAAAGAGGCACCGTTTATGTTTTGACAACCTATATCTAATGAGTTATTGATGCTGGAAGTCCGAATCTGTGAATATCTTTCCAACTTTACTGAACTTGGGGCCACTACCACCTAAGGAGTGATATATTTAATTTTGAAAAAAGCATTTAGCCATACTTAAAGCTTTAAGTGCTTTATTAACACGGAACTAAAAATTTTGTATTGTTTTATTATCACAGGTTCTGTCTGAAAAGAGGTGGCATCATTTTAAACAGTGAAATCAAACTAATAAAATGTAATGACCAACCAGTGAGCAATACTGGATTCTGCAAGAACATAAACAACTTTTTTTTAAAAATCTAAATCTTATCTTAACACAGTTAATGTATTAACTTATTTATGTGTGTATGCATGTATTTATTGATTTATTTAGTGCTGTTAACATATCAGAGTTCTGAGTGAATTTTTCTTAAGATGGGCAAAGGCCATTTATTGATTACATATAGGCTCTTAAATGTTTATTAAAAACTAAAAAGCATTTAAAAAAAAACAACTTAGGCATTTATTGAGTCACTAAAATACTGTAGAGTACAGACCACATCAGCATGATTATAAGCATCCTCTGGTAAATTAACAACCAGATACTGATGTCTCTCACCATATGGACTTCAGGAGATGATTAGATGATGATAAACTGTGACCTACTGGTTGGGTTCTCTCTGTTCTCATGTTTCTTACATGTTTGTCCCCTGACAGCCGGGTCGTAATGTTTTTTGAGCAACACACCATACTATGACGTTTTTACAATGATGGTTCTACTATGGAACCAGTTTGACATGTTCAGGTGTTCTTTGTGTGAAAACTCAGAGATTTCAGGTATCAGAAGGTGGTTTTCAACTTTCTTTGTTAACTTTCTGCTTCAACTTTAAATTTCCTTGACTAAGCCAGCCCTCTGGACTTCCAGGAAGCTGTGTTCCTATTGGCTGTCCAGGTGGCTGCTTGGTGTTATCAGGAACACCTGAGCAGCTTGGTGTTATCAGGAACACCTGAGCAGCTCAGTGTCTTCCTGCTTTATGTGGCTGCAGACAAACATTTCCTCTGCTTCTCTTCACCAGTGAACTGGGTTTGGCTCCATTGCTTGAGTTTGTTCTTTAGGCGTTGGCTTGCAGCTTCCAGCAGTAAAATCATCTTTAATGTGTTTCTTGGTGTGTTTTAGGGCTTTGTACTGGATAGTTGTCTTGGTAAATGAGGTTCTTTAGCCACAGTTAGCACATGGTGCTAATGTGTGCAGTGATTAGTGGATTTGGTGCAGCTGAGTTGTGTCTTTATCTTGGCTGTAGTGAGTCTTCAGAGGTTTTTGGTCAGACACATTCTGTATTCTTGTTTGTGAACCAGCGTTGGTTGTCCAGAAGGTAAGAGTTCCTGTCCTGATTCTCTGTTCTCAGAGGTTCTCTGGTAGGCTGCAGGAGACTTTAGTGTTTGGGTTGTGCTAGTTTGGTTTTTGTACGGTTTCATTTGGACGACTATCTTGAGGCCCCTCCATGTGGTTTAGTGAGGTTTTCTGTAACAGTTCTACAAAGCAACCTGCAGCAGAAGAGACTTTGAGAGTTTTTAGGAAGTTCTGGAGAGCAGACTTTAGAGCAGCAGAAACATTTGTCAGCAGCTTGAGCAGGAGAAGGTGATCTTCAGAGTAGACAGAAACCTTCTTGACCCGTGTGGTGAGGTCCTGTACCAAGAGTTTGAGCAGGTTGTGAAGAGTCTGTAGTTCTTTGGTCTGAAAGCACAAGAAGAGTCGACTCATTAAAGGAGGAAACAGGAGATATTGTTGCTTCTTCTGTCGCTCTGCAGTTTCCAGTTTCCTTAGACTGAATATCAAGTTTATATTTTAAATTATGTCCCATGTGAGCCCAAGAAGACTTCAGTAAACTCCCTCCATCCCCTGGACACAACATACTTTATTACCATGTTAAGTCTTTTTTTTTTTAACTGTTTTTGAGTTTTAATCATAGTTTTAGCATAATTTTTTTCTCTTTGCTTGTTTAGTTTTGTCAGCTGTGTAAAAGGTGCTAAACAAATAAAGTTGAATCGATAAACTGAATAATTGACTAACTCATGATTGTGACAACAGAAGTATTTTCATTGTGATTTAAGGGTTTGTTTCATTTTGAAGGTTGGGGTTAAAATCTTGACAGAAAAAGAAGATTAAAGAAATAAACTACATAACAAAAACCAATTAAATCAAAGTAAAAACAATTATTACAATGAAACTTTTAAAAAGTTTTATTATTAAAAAGATTTCAGAAATTTAAGATGTAATTTTCTAATTAAACATTTAATTTTTTAATTAAATGTTTTGTCTTTTCAAAGGTTTAATATTCTAATTAAATGTTTTACATTTTTAAAAATGTTTAATATTCTTCTTGTTGAATTGTATTTTTTAAATGTTTAATTATGGAAAATATTTTACCTGTAATTTTTAATATTTGTATTTTAAAAATGTTGTTTAATTTCATAATGACATGTATTGTAGCTTGTTGAATTATCTCATTCAATATTTTGTCTGTTTAATATAATTTAATGTAATTTAATGTTTAACTCTATTAAACAGACAAAATATTGAATGAGATCATTCAACAAGATACAATACGTGTCATTATGAAATTAAACAAAATTTTTAAAATACAAATATTAGAAATTACAGATAAAGTATTTTCCATCATTAAACATTTAAAAAATACAATTAAACAAGAAGAATATTAAACATTTTTAAAAATGCAAAACATTTAATTAGAATATTAAACCTTTGAAAAGACAAAACATTTAATTAAAAAATTAAATGTTTAATTAGAAAATTACATCTTAAAGACAATAAAACTTCAAATAGGAATTAAACAGAAAATACAATGAAGCATTTAAAAAGAAAATCCTTAACAAAGATTTAATCAAAAAATTAAACATTGGGAAAGAAAAAGGAATTTTTCAAACAAGCCAATAAAACATTTGAAAAAACAACAATTAAACATTAAAAAGACAAAACATTTCAAAATCAAATCAGACATTAGAAAAGAATAAAAGGTGAGAAAAGAGCAAAACTAAACATTTAAGAAGAATCAAACTAAAGACAAAACATTTGAAAAGACACCAGTTAGACTTTAGAAGATCAAATTAAACAGAAGAGACAATAAAAGGATGAAAAAGCAAAAACAGATGAAGGTCTTAAAGCGTTTTCTAGTCTGAAATGAAAACATCAAGTTGTTTCTTCAAACATTTCCTCTTTCTATGTTCTTGGTTTGATTGTGGACAGATTTACTAAGAACTCATTTCAGAAAACTGCTTTCCAAATAAAGTCTACTAGTAGTTGAAGGCATTGATCAAACTAATGTTACCTTCTGATCTCCACAAACTTTACTGTTCAGTGAAGAGAATCAAAGTTTGTTCAGGATTTCTAAAAAACCCACAGGTGAAGGTTTGAGAAGAACTCAGATGGATGGTCTAAATGTGAAATCAAAACTCATGGTCACAAGTTTTAAGGCTTCTGTTAACCAGAAAGTTCAAACTAACAGAGAAGTACTGAGAAACTTTTAAAACTTCAGTCCTCAGAGTGTCTGAAGGTTCAAACTAACAGAGAAGTACTGAGAAACTTTTAAAATTTCAGTCCTCAGACTGTCTGAAAGCTCAAACTAACAGAGAAGTACTGAGAAACTTTTAAGATTTCAGTCCTTGGACTGTCTAAAGGTTCAAACTAACAGAGAACTACTGTGGGACTTAGAAAATTTCAGCCCTCAGACTGTGCGAAAGCTCAGGTCCTGAGGACTCGGGAGGTGTGGAGGCTTGGAAAGTCTTGGAACTGAGGGTTCAACCCTCCAGCACAAAGGCTGAAGTCCAACCTCCTGAGAAAAACGGTCGAGTCGAGACTCGTTAAAAAAAAAAAACTCGAAAACGACAAAAAATAGATGATAAATGCGCAAAAAAAAGAAGAATTAGTATCTGAGCGAGTAGCTCAGGGGATAAGAAGACAGACTACCAAGTGGAAGGTCGCAGGTTCAAGACCCGCCACTGGCAGTTTTCTTTCTTTGTCTTTGTCAGGATTTCCAAAAACTTTAAGAAGTGTCTGGTCTTGAACCAGCGACCTGCAGCTCCATAGGCAAATCCTTAACTCACTGAGCTACAGATCAGATACAAAGACATAAATTCGTCGTCCCTTTGGCATCGTAGTTCCTGAAGTGACCACATGGGTGGAGCCAAGGCGGAGTCTGGGTGGAGTCAGGGCGGAGAGTAGGCGGGGAGGTGGGTGGCGGCCTCCCCCCTCTACTCCCCCACCACCCACCACACCTTCCCCCGCCCGACGAGTTCTTCGAGTCTCCACGAGTTCTTCGAGTCTCCACAGGTTTTCCCGAGTTTCTGGAGTTTCCACGAGGTCAGAGGCAGAACAAGTTGTCATGAAGAGGTGTTGAAGTCGGTCAGGATGGACTGACTTTTTACAGCGACTAGAAGGAAGACGACTAGAAGAGCAGGTCTTTAACCACCATCCATAAAATCCATGGAGTCGCTCCAGAGAAATGAAGGGAGGTCAACTTTTATCAACCTCCATCCAGATGTTCAACTTGATATCTTTACTTTGACATTTTTAGCACCACAAACCTTTAGTATCACACTTTATTATCATTTATTAGGACTTTAATGGAATCCGCCAGCAGATTTACTTTTTGTTGATAAACTTTATTCTTGTCGTCGTGGGACTGCAGTATTTAAAACTGTTCCTTCTATTTGACCTCATGTTTATTAGTTTTAGTGGAGAAACTTATTTTAATTGTCGATTAGTCTCTTAAAAACCAAATAATAAATTGGATTAGTCAAGAGGTTTAAATTTCTTACTTTGTCATATTTTAAATATAACAAAAAACATAAAAATAAAGTGTCTTGAGGCAATTTGACCTGTAATTGGCGTTACATAAATAAAATGGAATTTAAATTGTATGTATCTTGTAATGTTGGAGTAATTCAGCCATATATGTTGGAAAACACATTTTCTTTGTCCATTAATCTGTTGATTGTTTTCTCCAGTAATTCATTTCTTGTTTTGGTTTATAAAATATCAAACCCAAATATATTCAGTTTACTGTCATAAAAACCAAAAAGATTTACATTCATGATGCAGGAATCAGGCAGTTTTTCACTTTTTATCTTAGTTTAGTCAGAAAGATAGTTGATAATGTGTGAATCGTTGCAGCTTGTGAGCCGTAGAAGGTTTTAATCTTTGGGGCTGAGTGTCAAAAAACATTTAGAAACCAACATCAACAAAACACTCAACAAAGATTTGAACATCATTAAAGGGAAATCCAACTTTTGCATGACAATGTCTAATTAAAGGACATTTATTTCCAACGTAAATGTGTGATATTCATCCTCTGGAGCTTTCTCTTCACATCGTCTTCCACCTGGACTGCTTTGGTCGGGAGCATGTGCAACAAACATTTGAAAAACTGCACTTTAACATCAATGAATGACACTGAAGTTTAATCTCTACATAAATGAGACTGAGTCTGGATGTGCTGCTCTGTCATTAACTCCTAAGTTTAGGGAAAGTTCAAACAAAAGAGGACAGTTCAGATCAGACTTGAGAATGAGCTTATCTTGAACAAACATCTCAGACTTTCTGAGCTTCAGCACCTCTAGCAAGATATTTTAACAACAAGCAACTCAAGAGATCCAGAAGTTGGAGAGAGTTAGCTTTAGCTGAGCCAAAGAACATGTGGGACGCTAAGCTAGCAAACATTTCAGACTTTTCTCTGTGAATTCTGAGAAATAATTTACTATTTAATGACAGAGCTACACATCTTAACTCAGTCTCATTAAAACAGACTCTAATTCAGCGTCATCCATCCATATTAAAGTGCAGTTACCCAAAATGTTTGTTGCATGAGCTCCAAGACAACCTGTCCAGGTAGAAGGCCACTTTGACAAACAGGAAGTGGAAGATTCCAAGCAGATTTATAGAAGGGGGAACCGGACTGTACTAAGTGTGGTCGAGTATAGAGGGGTGTTTTGTGGGTTTTTAAGGCGGATAATGATTATTAGTGAGACATTTGGAGTAGATATTCGTGTGCAGTAAATGAAAGTATTTAAAATCTTGAGTTAAACTTAGAAGAACATAAACTCTAACAGAAAACTTTGTTGATACGTTTTTGTTTACAGATGTTAAGTTAAAGGAGTTTTATTCATTACGTATAACCAATCAAATCACTCCAGAAGACAGAACGACCACAGGTAGATAAAGGTTCAGAGCCAAAGTAGCACCATTTTTAAATGTATTTATTACCGTAAATCAGTAAAAAATAAAATACTGATAATCAGTAAATCAATCAGCCCACAATTACTACAATTCTGCAATGTATGTCTCTTTCCTTTGACTTGTTATTTGTACAATATACGATGTATATGATGGCGTTTTTTCATACCAAAGGCTCTACTATGATGTTTTCTAAGAGACATACTATGCTACTCTGTTTGTTCTGGCTCTGGGCTGCTGCACTCCTCCTCTGTTGTTTTCTGGATTGTACTCAGCTTCATGCCTTCGTCCACCCGGCCTCCGTTGACTCGTCCCGCCTGCCATCTCTGGAGCTGAAGCTGGATTGGAACAGACCAAAGTACAGTCCAATCACGATGCCAGCTGCCTCTCAAAAGGCTCCTTCATCGGGCAGGTGGCAGCACTTCTTCTGAGGGGAAGCTGAGCTGGTCCAGCAGAACTTTGGAGATGTGTTCCAGTGGTTGGTGGATGTGTGGGGAGATAGAGAGGGACCTTTGAATAGTTCACAAAGGAAAACAGGGAACCCATTGGTAGTTTTAGTTTACGGTGCTACTGAGGTGTGTTTTTGGGTTTTAAGAGGTGAACAGGAAGAGGTTTTTTTTCGTATTGATTATCTTTTACTTTGTTCCTGGTTGGAATGCCCATCAATGTCAACATGAAGTTCACTTTTAGTTCTGTTGATTTATTTTTATTTTACTAACACCCATTTGTTTTTAACCTCCTCACATGTTGTGTTGTTGTAAACTTACTCTTTCAAATAAATTCTCGTCTAACCCTCTGGAAACCAGCGTTTGGACTGTTTTTGTGTTGCTCCTCACCTACAGACAGCTGTGGACTAAAGGCTATACTGTGACGTTTTTAGAGCCACATGCTGTACTATGATGTTTGTTGGGCGACATGCTATACTATAGGCTTTTTTAATTGACATATTACTGTGACGTTTTTTTTGTTTTAGTTTTAGTTTTTTTTTTAGCAACATACAAGAATTCGAACAGTTTTAAAAGTTACTATACTTTTACTTGTGCAATGAAATTATTATTCTATGGCATTTTTTAGACGACATATTATACTCTGATGTTTTCTTGAATTACATACTATTTTGACAATATACTGCACTATGACATTTTTTGAACCACATATCATACATGACAATTTTAGGCAACATCCTATCACTTTGTGCTTTTTGAACCACATAATAATCTATGTTTTGTTTTTTTTTCTTGCCAACATGCTGTACTATGAACTACAGGCCATACTATGTTATTCTTGAGTAAAGCATACTATACTTTGACATTTTCTGAACTACATCCTATACTATGGCGTTATCCACAGAGTGCTTTGGTTACATGTTGATTTATAATCTAGATTTTTTTCTGTTTTGTTTTTTGACGGGATTACCACAGACCTGACTGTGAACACCTGTTGACACCCACCTCAGGGAGACGCTGCCTAAGATCTCAAGGCTGCTTGGTCGTGGTCTTTCTGGCACGTACTCTTCCAAGATGAGCCGAGAAGTTTAACACTGATGGAATGACACCAGGTCTAAGCCGACAAACTTCCAATTCCTCCTCAACCCATAGCCTCTGGGAAACCTACATGGAGTAAGAAAAGTAGACAGAAGTAATTAAGTCTGTACACAACATATTAAAAAGAAATCATGCTAATAAATTAAGTACAAAGAACCGAATTCGCCAATATACTGGAGACCAGAGTTATTTAATTTGATAAGTATAATCTTGTTTAGAAACATTTCAATTATTTGAGAGCAGTCCTAAAGAACTGCCTGTAATCCCAATCATAAAATGGGTTTGGAGGAAGAACATAGATGGTAATCTGGATATACATGAGTTAGGCTTCACAACTACTATTGGTAGTATTGGTGGTAGTAATAGTAATGTGACTACTATTGGTAGTATTGGTGGTAGTACACTAACTACTGCTGCTGATACTGGCACTATTACTAAAAATTGTAATACTATTACAAATGCTGATACTACTTCTACGACTCTAACAGCTGTTTATACTACTACTGCTGCTTGTACTTTTAGTATTACTACTACTGCTTGTACAACTATACTACAGCTACTATTAATCATCTGGTATTTGGTTGTCAAGCTGCTAGCTCGCCTTAGCGTTTTGCTAGTGGCTAACTAGTTAGCTCTCATAGACTGGAAGCTCTCAACAAGATTTCATAATGAAAAAAGAGCCAAAAACTATTCCTACCTATGAAAAGTCATTTCAAGTTTCCTTGTCTCAATCGTACGACGTAGTGTGTAACTGTATGCAGCACAGTGAGCCGGCATACTTGTTTCCGTTTTCACGCCGTCTACATCAACGGAATGCACTGAAACTTTGCCCCCACTAGCTTAGCCTCGCTGTAGCACGCAGCTCAAAGGGGCATGTCCTATCTACTCATTCATATCTATGAGAACAACAGTGGCTGCACATAAGGACGCCTGACTCACTGGCTCACACACACCGAACAGAGATGCTGCAGAAGTAAAGTTTGCAAGGAACCAGATAATTGTTTCAACATATTTTTATTCCTTTGATTGAGTTCAAACCCTGCACCTGAGATAAACCGGAAAGGGAAACATCTCTCTACTCCCACTCTGTGGAAAAGGTTTTAGCAGGTAGTTTCTTTGAAAAGCAACTTAAACATTTAAACTACAGACCAATAATTTCTCAATTCACTCCTATTTGGGACAATGAACGGTTTACTCTGGGTAACAAGGATGGAGGATTTAGATAATTGAACAAGAAAGGAGTGCAGAAAATAATGGATCTCTGTCAAGACAGCGCCTCACGTCGGAGATATCTTCCAAAAAAAACACTTTTTCAAATATTCGCAGTTAAAAAGTTACATGTTATCAAGGAATAAAACAATAATGTGTCCATCATCATTATCAGAACTGGAGGAAATAATTTCTGACATAAGGGGGAAGGGTTATGCTTAGAGATGTCTGATATTGGCTTTTTTTGCCAATAATCGATATGCTGATATTGCCCAACTCTCAATTTCCGATTCCGATATCAACCAATACAGATATATGTGGGCTGTTTAACTAGTTTTAGGTAACATCACATGTCTCCTGTGGTAGAATGAACACATCAGGCCTCATTTTATTGTGATGCTTCATTGGATGCATTCTCAGATGCAGCAAGGCTTTCAGATGGAAACACTGTGCAAAATAAGAAAACTACTTTAACTGAAGTTATGGAAAAAATGCCATATTTATGCCATATTTTTTAAAAATTGTCTCAAACAACAGTTCACACTCTCCCTCCCTCTATGAGTCAGTAAATGCCGGCGAAATCTAGGCATTATTTTTCGAGTTTCATGATAGGGAAAAAATACATTAACGATACTGGACTGATGTTACATTTTTATGCAAATATCGGGTCGATAATATCAGTGGGCCGATGTTATCGGACATCCCTAGTTATGTTTCTAAATATTAGAATTTATTAGTTGCACATAGTACTGAAACAACTCTAGATAAGCTAAATACCTGGAAAATGGACATGCAGGAGGACATAGATGAAGAAGACTAGAATGAAACAATAAATGTAAAATTCCAAAAACCTGATAATAAAGATATTGTCAAAAAAAAAGAAAAGCAACTGGAATACAAAAGTACACAATTACAAGAAATCAACTTAAAAGTAAATGTCGGGATGGTGGAAAGTTTAGAAGCAAAATCGAAAACTTTACCAAAGCACCAAGTGTTGGTATCATGTAAATATTAGATAAAATAAAAAAGTAAAATGAAACAAAGAAACATTCAGGGTTTAGGGAGGATCTAAATAATTCAAATTTAGACACTCTTACCTTGTTAACAGTTCCATATGGTGGTCTTTTTGTGCTAGAAGACATATGAAGAGTGAAATAAGCAGTTAATGCGACAGTTTAGCATTTCCACCTTAAAACTGCAGCGTGCCGAAACACAGACTCCCAGGTAACAAACATAAAACTTGCAGGATGTGCTTTCAGTTTCATTATTCATCCTCAGAATCAATTTCTGGCTCAAACATCTATGTCTGAATTATATTGTGCAGCGTTGAGTAATTTTACAGCATTGGAGCAGGTGAGCTGGTGTGCTGGAGCTGTTAGTGAGTGATGAGGAAACACATTTTAAGAGCTGCATCTAAGCCATTTTAAGCCAGAAAGGTATTATTTTCATGTTAAGAAAAACTCCTGTTTTACCTTGGTACACAGAGATATGTTTTTAAAGGGTAAAGGTCCCACATGGTTTAAAAAAAAATCCACTTTTGTTATGTTTTGTGCTTGCTATAAACTTGGTGGTGCAAAATAAAAGCCAATCACTCCTGCCATTCCTCAATCACCCTCACAGCTAGTTAGCCTCTTAGCTTCACAGGAAAGTCAGAATTCAACCCTGGTGCCGTCTAACCAACAATCATCCAGCTAAAATTGTGCCTTTGAGGCAGCATTTTGAGTTGAAAAATTAAGAGACACTGTCTTGGACACTGAGAGGATGAGTGAGACTTTGATTAATTCACTGAAAAAAGGCACAATATGGGACCTTTAAATCAACGGCCAGAGAGACTTTAAAGGTCCCATATTGTGGCTCTTTTTCAGCAAATTACTCAGAGTCTCACATGTCCCTACAGTTTTAGTTTTTCACCTTAAATTACTGCAGATATGGTTCATTTCAGCATGTCTGCATAACTTAAGGATGTTTTAAAAGGGCTGTTTTGCTCTGAAAAAATGCTGTTCCTGCCAGCTTCAGGAAGAAAACTCTCTCTGCGTTTGAGCTGAGCGACTATTAGTTACTATTAGGTGTTACAGTCAGTAGCACCTCGGTCGAATTCTTCTTAGTTCATGAAGCTGGGAGGCTAGTAGTAGACATCTTTATATTTTAATAACATTTATTTTACATCTCCAAGTTTGTAGGAACCAAAGAACACAATAAAAATGGATTTTCCCAATATGGAACCTTTAAATGGACAGCCAGAGAGAAACTTTAAAGGTTCCATATTGTGGTGCTTTTCCAGCAAATAAATCAAAGTCTCACTATAGTGTGTCTTTCAGTTTTCACCTTAAATTACTGCAAATATGGTTCATGTCACAATGGCTGTAGAACTTTTTGTTTTCAGTCTGTTTTGCCCTGAAAACCAATGAGATGCTGCTGTTTCTGCCAGCTTCAGGAAGAAAACTCTCTCTGCATTTGAGCTGGGTGACTATTAGTTACTATTAGGTGTTCCAGTCAGTGGCACCTGGGTTGAATTCTTATTGATTCATAAAGCTGCAAGGCTAGTAGCAAACATCTATTTTACACCTCCAAGTTTCTAATAAGTGCAAAAAAATGGATTTTCTCCAGTATGAAACTTTTCAATAATTAGAGATGTATACATGCATACATTTTAGCTTAAAAGTGGAGAATCTGACATAAAATGTGTAAAATTTTCCACTTTCATTAAGCTAAATTTGTACTTGAAATGAGCAAAAATGATGTTTTATCTCATGTTGGATCTACAGCTGAGATAAACTGTAATATTTCTCTCTGAAATATGACGGAGGTAACACCAAAAGTCTCAGCTACGGCACTCCAAGCTGCGTTAAAGTTCAGTATTTTTGTAAACGTGATTTCTCGGTTTGTGCTCCGACAGGGAGGAGGCTTCAAATGGAGCTTCAGAGGTAACGGTTCAGGGTTTAGAGGGAAGTGGCAAGAGTCGAGGGATTAAAATGGAACAAGGCCGGAAGAGTCTGGGTGAGATCTTTATTTCAGGCACGGAAAGAGAGCCTCTCTTCCTCTGGTGGCGCCAGTCCTCTGCCACTGTTCCATTTCCTCTTCCTCCTTCTGGCTCGAGATCTCGTCCTCCTGTGTGGACGAGCCTCGGTCACCTCCGTACCTCTACCCTGTCCTCAGCCGCCAAGCCGATGATCTGACCTCCAGATGCAACAAATCACAAGAAAATCAACCTGCGACGAGTTTGTTCACTCATATTTTAGATTTTGATTGCGTCACATGGCAGTAAACCGAGTATTTTCTTGTTTTTGGACAATCAGTCATTTTAAAAGTGCTGCACTGGGCTTTCCTTGAAGATTTTTCACCATCAGCAGCTCCAAATTTTCCAAAAAGAGACCCAGAGAAAAAGAATCTGCAACACAAACATCCTTATAAATCACTTTTCTTTATTTAAATCAGCGTTAGGCAGTTATGCTATGAACAACACAGGAAAATAAAAACAATAAGTGACAAAAAGAAAGACATTAAAACATGAGATCCAGTTAACATTAACTGCACTTGGCACTGGATAGACGTTCATGGAAAGAGGAGAAAAAAAAAATATACACATTTATCATACTCAAAATAGAAGTGCCTCCAGTGATCATTACGTCAACCATAGGGTGTTAAAGACTGGAGAACTTAAATATGGTCTCAACAGCGTTTATACTTCAATAAGATACCGTTTTTCATTTTCCCAGATTTGCGATGCCTTGATTCGAATCGATCTCGTCCTCCAGCCTGCGACTGCCTCCGTGCTTTGGTGGATCTGAAGGAATACGACACGTGAGGTTCTACGGCGTCGCCAAAGTTTGAAATACCGCTACGACTGCTCCCGCCTTTCGTTCAGCTCGAGATTCACATCCAGAGAGGAGGCAGAGGCGAGGCCGTCTGACGAGGAACAAATAACGACTCACCCCACATCCCATCACCGTCTCACCGCCCACCAACCCCCCAGTACCGTCACACACCCGATGTCAAGCAACCTCAGGGGCTCTACTTTGTCCCTTTTAGAAATCAACCATCAATTCTTCATAAAAAACGTGGAGGAACTTCTGTTACCACGATACACTCCATTTACAATGGTAGTAGTGCACAGCAACAAAGTCAATGGAAAAAGAAAAACCTAATTTAGAGATATAAATTGAACTCATACATCCAACAAAAAAGAAAGAGAAGAAGCAAAAAAAAAAGAAGTAATCCCTCTCCCAGAAAAGAAAAGTCATGATATCATTTATAAAAACCGACATAAAAATGTGATCAGTTCTCGCTCACCTGTGGCTGTTTGTGGTGGACCCTGATTGTGATGTTTAGACGCTTTCGAGCTGCTGAGAAACTTTGCATCGCTTAATTATCCCCTCTAGAGGTATAACAGGGGAGGAAACTAAATTTTCTACCGTGACTGGTGGAGAAACCGTCCCAATTTAACTCCTAACAAACCTATCGGCAGGTATTAACTGAACTCCTGCTGTGGGTTTTTTTTTTCCTCCACCAGTATTTTAATGAAAATCAGTGGAAATCTCTAAACTGTTTCTTGGGGTTTGCGAGGAAAAGTGTGAGCCAATCCCAGACCAGGAGAGAGAGAGGCAGAGAGGAGAGAGGAGAGGAGGTGGTGACGGCTCGATTCATCTCAGAGGTTTGAGGAGAATCACGAGCCGAAACAGAGAAGAAGAGGGATAAATAGATATATACTCTGCGATGTGGGCGAGGGGGAAATGTGTGTGTATGGTGTGTATTTGTGTGTGTGTGTGTTTTTATGCCTGGTGTGTGTGTGTGTTCTGTCCGTCCAGTGCTTTATCTGACGGTGACGCCGAGTTTTTCCAGCACACGGACTCCTTTCTCCTGGTACTCCTCCCGGGTCAGCCAGAAGTTGTCCTTGTCCTTCATGATGTCGGCCAGCACGGCTCCGCCCAGGAACACCATGTGCTTTCGCCTGGGAGGATCTTCAATCCGGATCTTAAATTTCTACAAGACAAGGGACACAGAGATGGACAGAAGGTTAGCGACGCTGCTCAAAGCTCCCCAGTGAAGATCTAAACCAGGGGTGTCAAACACATATTAGGCCTTGTCCACACGTAGCCGGGTATCTCACAAAACGAAGATATTTTTCTACGATTTGGCCTATCATCCACATGAAAACGCAGATTTACGTCATCAAAAACGATTCTTTTTAAAAACTCCGACCAAAGTGAAGATTTGCGAATTCTCCGTTTTATGCGTCTGCATGTGGACATCAGTAACCGAGGTTTTGCGTTTCGAAACGTCACCGCCTGCGACAAAATATGTTCTTACGTCACATATGCGACCTGTGTTTACATTCGGTAACAGTATGGATGCTCTCACAAGGTTCTGGGCGCTGTTTCTTGTACAGGCGCTTTTTACTTGCTTGTTTTTACTACGTTTAAGAGCAATTCTGCCTCCTTATCGGTCCACACGAACGAGCCTGGCGCCATGTTTCATATTTCGTGGAAGTGACGTTAGAGACGGAAGCTTACTCTGATTGGATAGGATTTGGGGAACTACTGCCACCTAAAGGTCCGGCATGCTTATGAATGTGCTTAAAAACGCACTTATGCGGTTAGGTGTGGATGAAGTTTTATTCTAAAAACGAGGTGGTGTGTACGTAAGTTTTTTTCTAGACGGAGGGGGCAGGATATTCAGTTTTACAAAAACCCTGCTACGTGTGGACAAGGCCTTAGTCCAGGTTCCACATTCAGCCCAGTTTCATCTCCAGTGTTCCAGACCAGTAAAATCACAGCATAATAACCTATAAATAACCACAACTCCTAATGTTTCCTTTGATTTAGTGCAAAAAAGTACATTTTGAAAATATGTTTCACATTTTAAGGGACCATTGTTTTACAAAACATCCTGAACAACCTGAAATTTGCTAAGAAAAACAAGTTCAATTTCAACAACATTCAGCCTCAGTTTATCATTTCCAATTTACAACTTCCAGATCACAGTGTTGACAAAGGAGCACAACATTTAGTCACAGCTATCTGAAACTGAACCATACAGTATGTTACTTTAAAAAAGACAAAAAAAACAACAAAAACAAGACAAAATATTACAAAAATGAGACACAACGACAAACGCGAGAAACAAAACGACAAAAACGACACCCAAAACAATGAAAAAAGCGAAACACAAAATGACAAAAATGAGACAAATGACACAAGCTGGAAAAAAAGGAATATAAAACAACAAAAACATGAGACATGATAAAAGTCTCACAGAAAAAGACAAAAAACAACAAAAAACAAGACAAAATATTTAAAAAATGAGACAAAAAAATGAAAAAAGAGCAATCTAGTATTTTACTTTATGATCCAAACAACTTGTCATGGTCTAGAAATGATTTTAAATTTATAGTCTTACAAATTTACAATCTGCAGTTAATGTCTTCTCTAAGTTTTTACACTTTACAAAGTCAACCTGCAGGCCGTATTGGACCCTCCGGTGGGCCGGTTTTGACCCGCGGGCCGCATGTTGGACAACCCCTGATCTAAATGTTCGTCGATGAAGCAGATTTACTACAAAGCTCAATCCAGAGCCCTAAAACCAGTTTTATTCTGGGTTTGATCCAGTAACACAGCAGCTCGGCTTCTTGCTGGGTTTAACAGACGACATCACATCTCCCCTATCCTGGCTTCTCCTCATCGGCTCCCTGTCCGTTTTAGAATTGATTTTAAGATTTTACTCATCACTTTAAAGCTCAGCCCTGGCTGTATTTTAGACTGTTAACCCGTACGTCCCTACAGCAGCCTCAGATCCTCGGTGGATTCCTCCTGATCATCCCGGGCCCTTTCCATCAGGACCTCGGCTTTGGAACGACCTGCCTGAGGAGATAAGGCTCGCCCAATCACTCACTTCTATTAAATCAATTCTTAAAACCCACTTCTATAGACTCACCTTCAAGTAAAGTTCTCTTTTATCACGCTCTGCCTTTTTATTCCTTTCAAAAACCTGCTTTTAATTAGCTATTCATTCTGCACATTCCTGTTTTTATGTTCTACCTGTTAAAGCAGTTTGTGAATGTTCTTAAAGGTGCTATATAAATAAAGTTGTTATTATTCATCAAGTAAGGTGTTTAAAAACCCAGAAAATGACATGGAGATCAATTCTTACTGTGAGTTCAGTAAATAAATGTGACCAGGACTCAGATATGCAGGACAAAGAGAGGACCAAACAATAAATTAATAAAAATTGATTAAATTAATACAAGTTCATCCTAAAGTTAACCCTCGATAATGAGATGAACTGCTGAGCTACTGCAGCTAGAAGAAGTGACTGTTTGCTGTAACTCCATTAAAAAAAAGGTTTAACCAGCCTCCTTTACTCAACCTCCTAACAAAACAATCCCACTTTTATTTAATCATTGATTAATATCTAAAGATAGTCGGAGAAAAACTATATTTGTTATCCAACAATGCTGCCTTCAGCAAGGAAGATAACAATATTTAAAACTTTAATACACAACCTTTTATTAGATAATCTCAACAAAATGCTTGTAGGACTTTATAGCACCTGCAGAAACAGTACTAGTGTTTGTATCTTAGAGGTTTAACTAACATGGAGGTGATTTATGTGATTTCTGAGCCCAAGTTTTTAGCATTGGTTCGTTTAAAATCTGTTCAAACCTGCTGCTTTAACTCTTGTCATTTCCATCATGCAAAATGAAATTACAAACATGGCATCAAAGCATTCTTAGTCAGCCACTGTCAATTATTTTCTCAGTTAGGGTTATACTGCTAGCCAATAGAAACAGGATAAAACACACCAAGAACACACTGGGAGCCAACATAAAGAGGCAGAAGTAACTGGGAGCTAGTGTAAAGAGGACGAAAGAATACTAAACATGAGTTTGGGCTATAAAATGTAAAAAAAACAATAGTCAAAGATGCTCATCAGCGTTTTCCAAAGTCCAAGCTAATGTCCTCAAATGAACCTATGCTGAAATATTCAGTTATGTTTCTTACACACAGATTTAACCATCATTAAAACAGTTGGAGAATAATTTAACTAATCATTGCAGGCGTCACAGGAAACTGGAGAACAAAGGTCATAGTTTCAGTGTGGAACTAGTTTTACTAGATATTAAAACTAAACAGCCAGAGGGATTAATATTTGGAGCAAAACCGCAAACCTGAAAGACGGCATCATGAGTGGGAAGTTGTCAAACAGAAGAGTTTAAATGCTAATTTATTAAAGGTTTAAAAACGTGTTATGAGTTATAGCATCCAGGAGATATTAGCAATAAGAACATTCACCTGGAGTCAGTATTTAGTCAAAGATTTATGTTTCTGTTTGGGTCTAAGCTGAAAAACACTAAAAGTTCCTACAGAACCAAAGGGAAGCGTAGAGTCAGGTGATCGTCAGTACAATACGGTCACCTGAGGTGAAGTTTCATTTAAAAATACCGATTGTTGCAGCTTTAAAGTAATATTTTACCAAAAAACTCAGTTGTGGTCAGACTCTACTCATGTCAGATTCAGTCCAACAGACAGAACGATTATAAAAACATCCACACAAGCTTCTCAATCGTCTTCTGTACCGTCCGAATGCTCAGTATGTCCAAACACTCATATTTTCACCAAATAGGGCGAAGGATGCAGCTTCTATTTGTTGCTCACGTGGCCGGCTGACAAACAAACAGCTAAAGGTACAAACCACAAGGAGAGGTGGTGTATTTAGGCATAACTGGGCAAAAAATGCAAGCGTTAGGAGGACAGAGACGTGAAATATGCAACGAGAATGACGTGAATTAATGCTGGAATCCATCGTACCTGAAACTAAACAGCCATTTCTCTCTAACTGTAACTCAGCAGGTTTTTTAACATGGGTTAAGTGTTTGGTAGAATATATTAGTGGGCATAAAAACACACCCTAACTCTGCATATGAGATAAACTATTTGAGAAACAGGAGGCCGGCTGCAGGAAAGTGAGGCACATAATGACTTAAAGCTATGAGTCATCTGCAGAGCTTTGTTTACTAAATACTTTGGTGTAATATCATCTGAGTCTTTGGGATACTGCCATAAAAATGTAACGTGGTAATGTTTTTCAAAACAAGTATTTATTACTGTACACTGTTATTTAACCCTCCTGTTGTCTTCATTTACAGCCACCAAAAAATATTGTTTCCTTGTCTGAAAAAAATCCAAAAATTCAGCAAAAAAATTCCCTAAATTTCTGAAAATTTGCAAAACCTTCAGGAAGAAAATTTCAGTAATTCCTTAAAAGTTTCCCTTCAAAGTTTTTTTTTTTAATCTCCCAAATTTGGCAAGAAAATTCTTGTAAATATTTTCAAAAAATGAGTAAAAATCTCCCCAAAAAATCATAAAAATATCTAAAGTGATTCTATATATATCAGTAAAACTTCTAACATTTTCTTTAAGAACATTCACATAAAAATCCACCAAAATCCAGTGAATTTGGCTGGATTTTGGTGGATTTTTATGTGAATGTTCTTAAAGAAACATTTTTAACATTTCTTTTTTTCCACCAAAAAATGTTCAGAAATTTCCCAAAAATGTTGAAAATGTGGACATCAGAAGTTTCACTGTGAAAATATATATATTTCCCCACATTTTCAAACTTTAAACCTGGTCAATTTTACCCTGCAGGACAACGAGGGTTAAAAGAACTGAATGTCTGTTAGCCTCTGGCACTACCTGCTGGTGGTTTGTGGAAACTGCGTCAAAGAGAGAGCACAAAATCCTAAACTTTATTTCCAAACCTTTGCAGATGTGTTTGCAGCAGACGCAAACCACAATTCAAGGTGTTTATTTTACTGTAAACTCTGAGATGTTAGTTAGAATCTACTCACTAAACTGACTCCCAGGACGTTCCCAGTGGTATTTCTACCTTTCTGGCGCTTCACTGCTCCGTACATGTGGGGAAACCCCACCCAGGCAAACTTAAACAAACCCCGAGAATCAGCTGGAAATATTATTTCACACCAGCTGAGAGTCTGGGTGCAGCGAAGCCAGACGTCGCTTAATCTAAATGCACCAGCGGCCTCCTGAAACAACAGTGGCCTTTTTTAGATCACAGAGCCAAACGCGCTCTAATTTGGGCTAAAATTAACGGCCCAGTTTTTCAGTCATACTGTCAACCACATGTGAGCGGTTTCAGCTCAGAGTCAGTAATGCTCGTCAGCTACAGAAGAGGTGGTAAAGGTTGGTTTCTCACCGACAGCTTGTCCACGTCTCCCTTGAGCACACGCTCCAGGTACAGCTGCTTCAGTTCCCTCTCCAGCCGAGAAGGCAGGCCTGGATACATGGTGGATCCTCCCGACAACACGATGTGTTTGTAGAACTCAGGCCTGGTGACGGAGAGACAGAAAGGGTGAGAACAGGAAGAGAACGAGCTATATGGAGACAGGAAACAGAAGCATCTTAAAATAATACAAGTAATGCTGCTGGTTTCGTCCCCTATAGGCACCTCTTCTCATTTTACGTCCACAAATGTAGAAAGTTTCGTCCCGCAGTGACTTGAAGCGGAACTCTGCAAAATGTATTATTCAACAAAGACAGTAAGAGATTAGCAGAGACTTACTGAGTTTCCAAGCACACTTCTTTTTGCTTTTTCCACTCTTTAACATACCCAAGATCAATTTTCAAACTTTCCACACAGAAGTCTGGTGCACTAAATATTTACTTTCATGTCTAAAACCCTCCGTTGCTTTAGAGCGAGCTGATTGGCTGACACCACCATTTCACGTCCATCCGTCACTGTCAAAATGTCTGTAACTTGCTAATGCAGTGCAACATCTGCTGCGACGGAAACACTGAGTCACTCTCAGGAAAGTATTAACTGATGTATCTGTCTTTATCGATGTGAGTGTTTCTGTTGGGCTCACCTGGTGTCTATGTCAGCTGCCTGGATGGTGTTGAAGAGCAGCTCGGCCACTCCGACGCCCTCCACGTTGATGAGGTGGGGCTGGAACAGAGCCTCAGGGGCCTCAAACCGCTCTCCTCCCACCTTGATCACACGACCATCTGGCAGCTGGAGATGCGTGGGAGGAAAGACGTGAAAAGAGAAGGAAAAAAGAAGGTACACTGTAAAAAAAATTGTCGTCTATACGGTAAAATTCCAGCAGCTGTGGTCGCCAGAATGCTACCGTAAAATTACAGTAAAACATTTTCTACATTTACAGTAAAGAAACGTATTGACATTGTTGAATTTAGGGTTTTAAAAAAAAAAGTGATTCATTCCACATTTTACTGTAAAAAAAAGCTTCAACCTTTCAAAATATGAAAATGTACATGAAAATACCATATAAAATGAAGTTTGTGTAACTTATAAATATTACAGCATTTTTCCATTATCAGCACTATTATCATCATTATCATTATCACTAACTGTTGAGTTAGTGTATTCAACATTAAACATATGGATTTTTAGCAAAAATTGCGGTCCTAGCCATCATAAATATTAAAGCATATGTTTTTCATTAACACAAAAGTCCATCAATTTTACTGGGAGCAAACTGTAGTTTTTACATGTAATAAATGCAGAAATTGCAATGTTCCTTGTTATAAATATTGCAGCATTTTTCCATTATCAGCACAACAATATGTACATTTAACTGGGGAAAACTGTCTTCTTTTTGAGAATTAAATGCAAAAATTACAGTATTGTTCTACATATTACGGCATTTTTCCAATAAAAAAGTGTGCAGGAGTCGGGAAATATACTTTTTCAAGAGAAAAAAAATCTAAAAAACACACTTATCTCCTGGTTAACCCGCTTACGGCAATTCAGTGTTATACAAACGGCATCAAACTGTTTTACAGTTCACTGATTTTTACCGTCATGGTTTGACAGGTATTCATTGTAAATTTACAAACATTTTTTACAGCGTATGACACTACTGAAGAGGTAGGTTTTAACGTACAAGACGACTTCAGGGTGTAAAACCTGACTGTGAGAATCGAGGAAGTTTCAAATTCTCAATGTACCTTTTTAAGGACAAATATGTTTACCGATACTGGAAAATAAAATTCTTCCAGAGTGATGATACTATAGAGCACATTAAAGCCCAGAGTGGAGGCACCTAACCGAGCAGAGTGAATGTGTGACCATAAAAAGGCTTCATTCAGCCGAGGGCAGTGGGAGGAAGCGAAGCCCAGCCACCGACGCAAAGTGGCTGCATAGGAAATGATGTAACGTACAGTTCAAGGCCCTTCGGCCACAGTTACATTGCCCTCCTTGTTTCGGCACACTCATGCACACAAAACGATACGTACACACAGGTGTTCACGCACCTATACACCTCAACACACACACCCACCTCCAATAACCCAAACACACACGGTCAGAGAGCTCTGAGACACAACATGAGCTCGCTAAGGCGTGCAGGAACACAGACTTCAGGACCGACGTTTAGATTCTGTGGTTCCCTCTGCAGGGAGAAGGACCTCGGAAAGAAAAGCAAGCCTGATGGAGGAGCGCTGCACCCCCACATATGTTTGAGTCCCAGAGAAAACAGTTAATCAGCAGCACTGCCCTGTCCTGCAGCCGGCAGCAGAGCCAGCAGGGCATGTGGTACTCCGCTCTGCTCAGCGCTGAAACAGATTCAGTTACCCCATTAGTTTTGATTACTTCAAAATACTGCCATTTTTGAAAAACAAATCCTCTGGGGAAGGATTCCTTCTGCTGCGATGCTATTTTAAGCAGAAATATGAAACTTGTGCACATGTGGTGCGCATAAAAAGGAACTCATTTCATATGAAAAAACTAAACAAAACAAAAACGTGAATCCCTCCACGGGTGAAAACTTGTAAAAATGTCCAACTATTTAAAAGAAAACACAGATACTTAATGTGCCTACCAAAATAATGGAAGTTAATTTTATTTTTCACTAGCTGCTGCACATTTATATCCCAAAAGTGACAACACCCTTTTCTTCCTTATATTCAGTCTTGCTGTGTCTTGACTATTGTTTTCATAGGAGGCGTATTTTGTTACCATTTAATGGCATATTTATTAGACAGGTGACAGGAGAAAACATGGGAACAGAAATCTGTGCATTTCCCAATTCCCAAAATTTTGTTTTGGAGCTTCCTAATATCTCTTTGGAGGTGCCTATAATACTTCTGTTCAGTAAAACCCCTGATATGCTTTTGAAATTTGGGCCCCTAGCAGCATGCAAGTGCAGCCATGTCGGTAAAAAACTGCAGAAATGATTTTAGATATCTCTTCTTAGAGCTTAATTTAAATGTTTTTGCTATTTCTTGTGTTTGTCCGTTTCATCAGATTCAGTTTTTTCCTACTAAAGTGTGATTAAGGCACAGAATGTCCATGTGAGGGCAGTAAGTCGTTTTAAAGGCTGCTTTCAGGCCAGCTACCATGTCTGATTAACACCTGATGACAACTACAAATACCAGCTTACATAATGAGCTCAGCTGCAGCCCAACAGCTCTGTGGAATGACTCACTTCCTAAACTCCTTTGTAGGCATTCACAGAGTGACTCTATCATCCAGATGGGCACTGATGACATACATGTGGCTCACTTCTTTGTTTTTCTTAAAATAAAGCCACACTGACTCTAATCGCATGTATCCGTGTTTAATTATTGTGAAGAGTAAACAAGCGAGTGTCTACCGTGTACGATTCCACCAGCACAGTGGTCTCCAGCGCCAGCTTCTGCTCCTGCTCGATGTTGTAGCCCACGTAGCACAGCTTCTCCTTCATCATGCGCACCGTCTCAAAGTCTGCAGAGTGGTTGAAGGCGTAGCCCCTCAACAGCAACAACTGTAGCCGGAGGATGATGAAGAGGGCAGGGAGAGGGGCAAGAAAAGACAGAAAGACGGTGGATAAAGTCATAACACATTGTAATATGTTTGTCTACTAATATAATATGTGTCTCTGCTAGAGGTGGAATTGGCGATAGACCGATATCAGCCTGGCCGATTATCGTGGCCGATATTTGGCATTTTTCCAGTTGGCGGTTTTGTTATTTTTTTGGTTGATTATCCTTAAAATAAATGAGCTGTTGAGGTCTGATGCTGCGTCCTTTCTTTGTATGTCATCACTTGGAGAGTTCAAAAATGTCTTTAAAGCAGAAACTGAACCAGAAACACAAGCTGCCACAAACCAGGAAATTAGCTCCTCTCACAGTGGCTGAGGCTATGCTAATTGCTAGCGGCTACCACAGATTACCCTGAAACAGAGTCTGGAAAACAATAATTAATAAAAATCAATCCAAGTTCACTTCTACAGTCCTTTACAACAGCCCAAGGGGTGACCAAAGTGTTTTACAGTAAAACAAAAGAATAACTTAAAAAAAACAACACAATAACTTAAAACAGAGGTAATAATACTTTAAGATATGGACCTTAGTGGGCAGAAAAAGTGACAGAAAAGTGAAAAATTATGAAACCAGCAGATGTAACTACAGGAAACAAACTGATCAATCTCAGTCGATCTCACATGAACAGAGGAGAGCACTGCTGAAGGTGGGACTAGCAACAGACCGATATCAGCCTGGCCAAATATCATGGCCGATATTTGGCATTTTTACAGTAAGTGGTTTTGTTATTTTTCTTGGTCGATTATCTTTAAAATAAATTTGCTGTTCAGGTCTGTATGTAGTCCCTCTGATGTCTCAAAATCAGAAACTGAACCAGAAAAACAAGCCATTGCAACAAACCAGGAAATTAGCTTCTCTCACAGTGGCAAAGGCTACACTAACAGCTAGCAGCTAAGTTAGAAGTCAGCCACAGATTAATTTGAAACAGAGTCTGGAAAACAATAATTAATAATACTTGAAGATATGAACATTAATGGGCAGCAAAAGTGACAGAAAAGTGAAATATTGTGAAACCAGAGAAGAACAGCAGACGCAACTGCAGGAAACAATCTGATCAATCTCAGTGGATCTCACATAAACAGAGGAGATAATTTAATCGCTCCTATTTCCATTTCACATATTCATTTATAGTCACCCTTATTAGTGAAAAAGCCTCGTTATGAATGACAGGTTCTCTGCCATCACATGCCACTAAAACATTACATTTAATGTATATGTTCTAAATAGTAGCTGTCGGCCTTACTTGATTAACAATAATCAGCATCAAAATCAACCCTGAAAAACCCATACTGGTCAGTCTCTGGGTAAAACATATCAAAACTAAGCCCATGTTGCATCCACTGATAAAGATAATGATGCTAGTTGCACCTTCCTGCGGTGACTATCATTTCAAGAACCACCAACATGACTTAAATCTTTCAAAATGTCCATCTCACACTGGCATACTGTCACAACTGTGATGATTGGCTGATACCTTGATGAGGTAGCGGGTGATGTCCCTGCCTGCGATGTCCAGGCGTCTCGTCAGGTGGGGCAAACTGAAGCCCTCGTATACGGGGCAAATGTGTGTCACACCATCCCCAGAGTCTACCACCACACCAGTGAGCAGGCCTGAAACACATAGACACACACATCAGTTAATAATCTACAATTGTGTCAAGCTTGGTGTGTTTGAATTTTATCCGGTGTGTAATTTGGGCTCCTGACCAATAGCCTCCTTGGCTGAGCAAACACACAAAACCTGGAAAGATAACACATCTGATGTAACAATTAACTACTAATAACTGCTCTCCAGTTGGTAATAAACTCAGAGAGAATGGTAGAGCAGTATGTAGACCTTATGCAGGGCTGCGTGTAGCTCAGATTCATCTGATCCTGCTTAAAGCGCCACACATCAGGAGTCAGGATGTCATACGTCTGCTGCTGCAATGATGTAAAGCCAATCTTATGTGAATGTCTAGACTCTCAGACACAAATAATATGTCTGGTATCTAAATAGTCTCGTAAAACAAATCTTCGACAAAGGTGTGGTAGTTAAACACTGCCACACAAGAGTATTTCCACAATTAAAATTAACAGCCATCATGTTTCGGAGTAGGAAGGAGGTGTTGGGTGACGACTGAAACAGTAAAAGCAGCAAGTGACCGTTTATATCTCAGATAATCTTGACATCGGGGTAAAACTAATTTGTGTGTGATGGATTTGAGGACAGACCTTTGAAAACACCTGTAAAAATTGTCTGATGTGAAACCTCACAACAGAAAAGCTAAATTTTACTGTATCTTTTGACAAAACTTGAAGCTGGAGCATGAATAAGTCGTCTCACCTTGAGCATACAGCGTCAGCACAGCCTGGATAGCGATGTAGACTCCTGCAAACTGGTAGGTCTCAAACATCACCTGGAGCAGAGGACAGGAAGTACAACTGATACATACAGTATAGCCAGAAACACATGAATAAAATGTTCTCTGCAACATAAAGCACAAGAATAAAGAAGCAATTTCCCAGAGGAACTTCTGCAAAACTCTAAAGAAACATCCTCCCAAAATAGCTGCAAAAAAATGAATCCATTAATGACAACATTTGATAGACTAAATATCCATCAGTGGTACATACTAGCCCCTCTCCCCTTTTTTATTCCACACAACCACAAAAGTACCGTGCAGTTGCAGAAAAACTGATCTAAATTTCAGTGTACCTCGATGATCTTCTCACGGTTCTTGGTGGGGTTCATGGGGGGCTCGGTCAGCAGGATCTTGCAGTTGCGGGAGTCGATGTTGAGCTTCTCTGGACCGAAGGTGTAGTCCCACAGGTGCTTCATGTCATCCCAGTTCCTGACGATGCCGTTCTCCATGGGGTAGTTGACCTCCAGCATGGAGCGCAGCTCGCTGGCCTCATCCCCCACCATCAGGTCCTGGAGGAAAGGTGGAAGGTCAACTCGGATAAATATTTAGAAGCAGGGAAACATAGCCCTCCATTTTGTGAAGCCCAGTTTGTACCATTTAGTGTCACCGGGAGGAAGCACGAGCACCAAATATGGGTTTGGAATGTAAAACCAGTCATTTCAACTTGCCTTCTTGACCTAGTTGTCAACTAAAACCAGAAAAATTCATCGCCCATCTTTTACTCGCCTCAAGACGAGCCATCTGCCAGATGACAACAGATGCCTTCATGGAGCTCTTCGGTTGAAAACTCAGTTACCCAGCATGCACAACAAGGCACTATTTTTCCATGCATCTCCACCTGGAAACACTTCCCTTTAGCTACAGTAAACCACTTGTTTTAGCCCCATTCAACTATCTGCATGCAAGGCAGTCTGGCAGTGTAAACAACTGCTGGGTTAGAGCTCAGTGTTAGCCACACAGTCAAGCGTCTCATGTTCCACTCGGAGACATCAAAAGCCTACTGAAGGCAGCCATTTTATGGGTTCATCCTGTTCGCTTTGGCATTAACAAAGTACCAGTCATAGGCATTGCCTCCATGTGGTCTCAATGAAAAAAAAAAAAAAAAAACGGCAAAAAGAAAAACAGAATAACAGATGTGCTTCCGTCTCCAACTCTCAGCTGGCTGCCATGCATCCTCCAGTATGGACACTTCCTTCACACTTGTAAAAAGGTGAAACACTTGCAGATGAGTAAAGAAACTGCCCTTAACTGGACATTACTTATGTCTGCTGTTTCATAGTGGCAGGCCAAATAGGTCTGTGATGCATACAGATAGAGAAAATATGTCATTTGGCACTAAACGTTCCAGCTGCAGCTGACATTTTAACGTGTTTTAGGCTGAAAACTGCAGCGGTACTGGAGGGGGAGTGTAGCTGTCAGGATGCACCAGAAGATCAGAGACTCTGAGAATGGAACCGATCCAAAATCTCTTTTAGCACTCCATCGATAACAGCTGGCCTATGATTCATCGCAGTTATTTCTGCTAACACTTTCAGCCTGGAGAAAAGAGCGCATTAATGCATGGACCCATATATCTGTCTTACTCAGCGCCACTCATTTGGTCATTAACGCTCAACCTCAACACCAAAAATCTCCAAACTAGTTGAGAGGAAGAAGAATGGGGTCAGAGTGAGTAAAAAAAAGAAAGATGAGGGAAACAAATGAAGAAAAGACACCAGATGAGAAAAAAATAAATGAAATTTCCAGTTGAGATCATAACATGGCACAACTCTGCAGCAGGCAGGAACAGGAGGCACACAGCAACCTGAACTTACCATCTTCTGGGCTTTCTACTTCACCGTAGGGGAACAAAACATGGAAGGAGAGGAAGGCAGATACATTAAAAAAAGATGAATAAACAAAAGAATTGGAAAGGAGAGGAGAGAGGGTAGAGAGGAGCCACTAAAATAATGTGAAACTGTCAGACGTTAAGACTGCTGTCTAACAAACAGATCTTTACTCAGATTACAGGATCAGTTTCATATTTACAAGAATGGTCTGAATATTACATTTGTTACGTGATCCGCCAAATTTCCCAGCTGAATTGGGCTGCTAACTCCTATTAGAGCTGAATATAACAGATCTTTTACAGTGTTCATATCAGAAACTAACACTATATTTGATTTTAAACCTTGATTCCTTTCTTTCCTGACCAGATACACCCATCTGGTCAAACCGAACAATCATTTCAGTAACATCAGGAGGAAACGTTTGTACCTTGATCTCAATGTTTCCCACTTTGGCCGTTGAGCGGATGATGGGCCTCCCAACGAGTGCAGGGAAGATGTGCTCTGGGAAGTTGGAGCCTGCATAGCCACATTTTACAAACTACAACAGAGACAAGAAAACCAGAAAGCAGGAGAAGTGATTAGAAAATACATTTAAGTGATAATGAAATAAACAGTGCAATAAAGTAGGACAGCATCACTGTCATTCTGCTGATAACAGCGGACTTAAATAGGATTTAGAGTGAGATAAAAAAAAAGACATACGTGTTTCATAGGGCTACCTTTTTATGGTAAAATGCATTATTTCAGTTGATAGTATCATGTATTAAAACAAGTGTATTTAATGATCTCAAATCTATTCACATTATCAAAACTGCTTCTGAGTTAACACCCTCAAGTATTGTGACGATATTTTTCAATAAGTATCTAGTTACAGAGAAAATCTGCTGATGGTATACGGTAATTCATTTAGTGTTTACTGCACTCGAGTGCAGCGGTTACATGAGTTCAGATAATAACAGCAGCACTGAGGACCAGGAAGAGATAGCATCTGAGCATTATCGCTGCATTAAGATAACTAAAAGACCAGACGATTTTAAAAAGCTCAGAAACCAGTTTTATTTGTTGTTGTATATCGTCCTCCTGCTCCTTACTCTGAGTTTTTATCTCAATTCTCAGACTTTTTATCTGATTTAGTGCTCAGCTCAGATAAAGTCATTATTGTGGGTGACTTCAACATTCATGTTGACGTGGACAGTGACAGCCTTACGACTGCTTTTAATTCAATATTAGACTCAATTGGGTTTTCTCAACATGTAAATAAACCAACTCATAGTTTTAATCATACCCTTGACCTCGTTCTGACTTATGGCATAGAAATCAAACAGTTAACAGTATTTCCCCGGAACCCTCTTCTTTCTGACCATTTTATGATAACATTTCAATTTACAACAATAGATTGTATAGGAGTTAAGAATAAATATCATTACAGTAGATGTCTGTCTCACAATTCGGTGACTAAATTTAAGGAAATAATACCCTCTCTATTTAGTCCAGCACCACTTACTGATATAATGGAAGGGAAATATTATAATTTTACCCCCACAGAAGTGGATTATATTGTTAATAATGCTGCAGCCTCACTGCGTACAACACTTGATAGTGTTGCACCTGTAAAAAAGAAAGTTCTATCTCAGAGAGGACCTGCTCCTTGGTATAATTCCCAGCTGCGGACTTTAAAGCAGGCGTCCCGAAAGCTGGAAAGGAAGTGGTATTCCACTAATTTAGAGGAAGTTTATGTAGCTTGGAAAAATAGTCTAGTAATTTATAAAAAAGCTCTTCGTAATGCCAGGACAACATATTATTCATCTTTAATAGAGGAAAACAAGAACAACCCCAGGTTTCTTTTCAGCACTGTAGCCAGGCTGACAAAGAGTCAGAGCTCTGTTGAACCTTGTATTCCTTTAGCTTTGAGCAGTAACAACTTCATGAGCTTCTTTACAAATAAAATTATTACGATTAGAGAAAAAATTACTCTGGCCCTTCCTGCAAATGTCACAGATGTATCATCGAGTACAGATACTTTAGAATTGGCTGTAAGACCAGATGGATATTTAGAATTTTTCACCCCCATACATCTCTCTGAACTAATTTCAATAGTTTCTACATCCAAACCATCAACATGTCTTTTAGATCCTATCCCAACTAGACTGTTCAAGGAGGCTTTACCTTTAATTAATTCCTCAATGTTAGATCTGATTAATCTCTCTCTAGTAACAGGTTATGTACCACAGGCTTTTAAGGTTGCTGTAATCAAACCTTTACTTAAAAAGCCCACTCTAGATCCAGTTGTTTTAGCCAACTATAGACCAATTTCCAACCTCCCATTTCTCTCCAAAATTCTGGAAAGAACAGTTGCAAATCAATTATGTGAACATTTACAAAGGAATAGCTTGTTTGAAGAGTTTCAGTCAGGCTTCAGAGTGCATCATAGCACAGAAACAGCTCTGGTGAAAGTTACTAATGACCTTCTCATAGCGTCAGATAATGGACTGGTCTCTATACTTATTTTATTGGACCTTAGTGCAGCATTCGATACAATCGACCACAAACTTTTATTACAGCGACTAGAACATTCTATTGGCATTAAAGGGACAGCACTGGACTGGTTTAAATCCTACTTATCAGACAGGTTCCAGTTTGTGCATGTCAACAATGACTCTTCTGAGCATACTAGGGTTAATCACGGAGTTCCTCAGGGTTCTGTCTTAGGACCAATACTGTTCACATTATACATGCTTCCCTTAGGCAACATTATTAGGAAGCACTGTATTAATTTCCATTGTTATGCTGACGACACTCAATTGTATTTATCTATGAAGCCAAATGAAACTAATCAGCTAGCTAGACTGCAAGATTGTCTTAAGGACATAAAGACCTGGATGACCTATAATTTCTTACTACTAAATTCAGACAAGACTGAAGTCATTGTATTTGGCCCCAAACATCTTAGAGAATTGCTTTCAAAGCATATAGTTACTCTGGATGGCATTACATTGGCCTCCAGTACTACTGTGAGGAACCTCGGTGTTATCTTTGACCAGGACATGTCCTTTAACTCGCACATAAAACAAATCTGTAGGACTTCCTTTTTCCACCTGAGAAATATTGTGAAAATCAGGAACATCCTGTCTCAGAGTGATGCAGAAAAACTAGTCCATGCATTTGTTACTTCTAGGCTTGACTACTGTAATTCCTTATTATCAGGTTGTCCCAATAGCTCTCTGAAATATCTACAGCTGATCCAAAACGCTGCAGCCAGAGTACTGACGGGAGTTAGCAAGAGAGATCATATTTCTCCTATATTGGTTTCTCTTCATTGGCTTCCTGTTAAATCTAGAATAGAATTCAAAATCCTTCTTCTGACATATAAAGCTCTTAACAACCAATCTCCATCATATCTTAAAGACCTGATAGTACCATATTATCCTAGCAGAACTCTTCGCTCTCAAACTGCAGGCTTACTTGTTGTTCCTAGAATCTCTAAAAGTAGAATGGGAGGCAGAGCCTTCAGTTATCAGGCGCCTCTCCTGTGGAACCAGCTCCCAGTTTGGGTTCGGGAGGCGGACACCCTCTCTATTTTTAAGACCAGGCTTAAAACCTTCCTTTTCGACAAAGCTTATAGTTAGGGCTGACTGGGGGACCCTGACGGGGTATGCTGGTGTTTTCATTTGCACAACTGACTTCCCCTCTTGACGTCCCTTTAGTTTGCCCCTAGTTATGCTGCTATAGGCCTAGACTGCTGGGGAACCTCTCTTGATGCACTGAGCCCTTCTCTAACTACCTATGTATTTACTATATATACCATTATTGCATTACATTCACTCTGTTTCTTTCTGTGTCCTTTCTCCGAGTGTCCCTGGTCCCAGAGCTGGATGCTGGATGCTTCAGATGTGTGGCTGTGTTTTATGGTCCTTGTGTCCCACCCCCCCACCTCTCTATCTCTACCCCTCTATCTGTATCCCTCTATCTCTACCTCTCTACCTCTACCCCTCTACTTCTATCCCTCTATCTCTACCTCTCTACCTCTTCTGTCCCTCTCAACCCGCCCGGCCAGCAGGCAGATGGGTCCCCCCACATTAGAGCCGGGTTCTGCTCGAGGTTTTTTTCCCTGTTAAAAGGGTGTTTTCCTTGCCACTGTCGCCTTTTGGCTTGCTCTGGGGGTCAGGCATATGGGTTCTGTAAAGCGTCTCGAGACAATTTGACTGTAATTGGCGCTATATAAATAAAATTGAAATTGAATTGAAAATTGATATCAAGCTGACATTTTCCTGACCTCTAATTAACAGATTTTTCTTTTTCCTGCTGCTACACACATTTTTGCATCAAAATTCTGTGTGTCTGCGTGTTTATTTACACTTATATACATTAGATTCTTATGCATTTGTTCCAAAAATGAAAATAACTCGAGACTTTTATCCAAATTGCCTATGCAAAATGTAAATCAAAGATGTAAATTTAAGAAACTGCGGCAAAAATGGAGACCACATTCACATATTTTGGGACTGTCCAAAATTGAAACCATTTTGGGATTCAGGCAGAAATAAAATCCATTTTAGGTGCTGATTTGCCACTTGAGCCATTGTTCTACATAATCAGTTCTATTAAAGAAGAAGTAAAGGATAAAAAAAAAGAATATCTATTAGATATCCTACTACTGGTGGCAAAGAAAATTGTAACCACTACCTCTCACCCTCCACTAATGGAGACAGAGATTAAAGAAAGTGGATTCAATGGAAAAAAACCAAATAATTTAACTTAATTAGATTTTGCATATTTGACAGGCTGGGGAGATGTTTTTGTTTGAATTGTAAGTGGAGATGTAATGATATTTGTGTCTGGATTGTGTATTTTTACGTTCCATAACCCCTTGCTGCTCTTTAATTTAATTTATCTTTAAAATTAATTTAAAATTTTCCTCTTTATGTGGATTTAGATGATGCCATGAGTTGGTTATGGTGCCGAATTGTATATTTGTTTTTGTTTATCATGTGTATGTTTCCGTTTGTCCATTTTTGAGCTGCATATAAATATGTATAAAAACATATAGTTTAAATAAAAAATTGGTTGAAAAAATAATGTAAATTCAGAGGTGATCCATCAGCTAAATAAACTGTATATTAAGTTAAAAATTTTCTTTGATTGCAAGAGCAACGGGGGATCAGTTCTGTCAGTAAAACATCAGTTCAAATCACCTGCTGCTTCATTAATCATCTTACAGAACCAGTTCACCTTCTGCTGGGAGTTTTAGTGAAAGACTGTGAAATTCACCAACAAACCAAACCATTCAGAGCTGCTTTTCAAAGTAGAAATGTTAAATTTGAGTCTAGACCATGATGGGAAACGGTGCACATTAGGGCTCTGAAAATGTGTCAGTGATATATATACGGCTGTGGTTCGAACTCTTCTCACTTCCTCTTGACTTCTCAGTTCAACCCTGACATGGGGCAGTTTTTTTTTCTTCTTCTCTGGCTACACTCAACACTCTAGAAATAGTCACATCTCAAAAAAAGCCTTATTAGTCATTGACATGCTGAGCTAACATCCTCTTTGACTGCTGACGGCGTTTAAACTAGGAAGTCCCTGTACTCCAAAAGCAGCACAGCTACCTGTGTGTGCGATGAGCAAATTAAAAGGATAAACAAAGATCAGCAAAGTTTAGATTATACGGTGGATGGAGCAGAAACTACTTATTCTGATCAAGAGATTACAGCTTCAGGGAAATCCCCCTATGCACCATTTTACCAGGTTGTGGCAAAAGGACCACCAAAATGTGCAGATATGTACAGAGTTATTTCCTAATCTGGTGAGGGTTCTTTCGTAACATTTTTTTAGTGTCCTAAAATGTAAACCATCACAGTTTGTGCCAGAAACTGATGTCTGCGGGAGCTCAGTGCTCTAGATTATAACCAACCCAGCTGGTTTTTGCATTTTAAATGGCTTTAAAGGATCATTGTAACTCATAATGCAGTTTTACACTTGCCAGAAAGTGACTGGAGCCTCTATATTGTCACTGAAATGTTATTACTGCATCAGTGGGTATTTAAAAAAAAAAAAAAAAAAAAAAATATATATATATATATATATATATATATATATATATATATATATATATATATATATATATATATATATATATACTCCATAAGACAATTGCAAATGAGATAGTTCTTTTTTATCTTTTCTATATACAACCCATAGGCAAATCACAAAGACATTTTGCATTTTCTCTCACCATGGATGTAAAAATATGTATCTTACTCTTTGCACATTATTACAGTTTGACCCAGATAAAATCAGATGGAAACCACAAGGGGAAAAATTAAAAAGATTGTACTCAACATTAAGAGTAACTCTGCGCAAAAAAAAATCACTGTAAAATGCATCTTAAAAGAGCATTTCCTTTTTCAGCGACAGAAGTATTGCACAAATATCGACCAAACTGTCAAAAATGAATACTGTTTAAGGAGGTTATCCCTCACATTGTGATTTAATTGGCGTAACTTGGACGATAATCAGTGTCAGACACAACACCGGCAAAAGCCCAAATCTAACCAGATAATTCTTGTTAAAACGATGCTGACAAAAATGTGAATGCATCAGTGGAATATGCACGCAGTGTTGTCTTTCTGAGGACCAAACCGCTCATTAATCGCTAATTAGGTTACATATTTAAGGGCGAAGTTGATGCAAAATAGCATAAAGGTGGTTCCTCAATTCACCTGGTACGGCCTAGCTAACGTTACACCTAGCTGACGATGGGTGTTAGTTCAAAAAAAATGTAGCTACATCCCTCTAGGAGCAAACCAGTTGTACAACAGAAATAACGAATCTGCAAATTCCGTCTGGTTTCCTGTACAAATCGCTGAAATGACTGCCGCAGCTGCCAGACAGCAGAGAGCAGCCAGCTGTTAAACGCTAACTGTGAGCTAGCAGGCTAGCTAGCAGCCGTAGCTTAGTGACCGTTGGCTGCAAATTTGAAGTTACTCGTTTGCTTCAACTTGGGGGTTTATGAAGATGTGAGAGTAGCGGTCAGGGCTGTAAATTCAGCTTCTATGGTGATATTTGCAGCCACTATGCGCGCCGGGTCTGGATGAATGAAAATTAGCTGGCTAGCAGTCTGCTAGCTACACACCCAGTTGACGCTAGCTAGCTGACAGCTCCACTTCCTGTTTCAGCGAATCGGTCGACATTATTAACAGCGCCGTTTAAAGAAAACCACGACTTCGTAGCGCACCGAGCCGATAAGGTGAACTCACCCCGGTCCCGTTGTCGCAGACCACCACTTTCCTTCCCTGGCTGTCCATTATGTAAAAGCCCAGTTGCCGCTGAACCTCCCTCAACTTTCTTCAGCAAGCCGGAAGGAAGACACACCAGCCCGGCCGAGAGGAGGAGGGGAGGCCGCTCACCCGAAGAGTGACGGAGATGGACGGAGATACCCGAATGGCTGCCACTTCCTCCGAGCCCGGCCGAGAGGAGGAGGGGAGGCCACTCACCCGAAGAGTGACGGAAATAGACGGAGATACCCGAACGGCTCTCACTTCCTCCTTGATTAAATTCTTGCATAAAATACTTAATTTTACGGCCATTTTCTCCTCCAGCATACTTAAATGACATACATGAAATAATTAGTTTATTTTACAAAAATGCACTTAATAATTGTATTCATCAAAATAGAATTATTTGAGATCCTGGTTGGTTTGTGCAAGGACTACTTATACAAATACAATTTGACATTATAATTGCACAATTTTAAAGTTTTTTCACAGTGAAATATTATTATTATTATTATTATTATTATTATTATTATTATTATTATTATTATTATTATTATTATTATTATTAATAATAATAATAATAATAATAATAATAATAATAATAATAATAATAATAATAATAATAATAAATTCATCCCTCTTTTTTCCTGTGCTCAGTCCAAGTTTCCAGGTATCATCCTCATGAGAACAGGCCAATGATGTGGCAGTATGGAGTTAGTTTAGAAGTCTTATTTCTAAATTTTTACAGCTTTAAGAATATGTAAAGGTGCCTTGAAGAATACATGTTTGCATACATTTTATTTAACAGTGATTTGGGTGACTGACCCTTTGAATAATCCAAAAGAAGAGATGCGGGTGGTGGTGAGAAGAAGAACTTCATTCATAAATTTATCCCAAATAAATACCCAATAATAATCACACCAAATGCATTGACGGTGTTGCTCACAAAACACAAGAAAACTTCTGTTCATATCCTAAAGACAGCTTGTCTAAGACATGATTTAGTTTTTGATTTAATGATTCAAGAGGTCACACTCTGTAGTTATGGGGAACATCCAAACACAAAATAATTTCTGCAAATATTCTGGAAAAAATTCTGGAATAAAGATAGTCTGATGTGACAGACCAAAATATTATCCCAACATTTCTGATCAGCTATGTCATATTCTCTTTGAGGGATTTAACACTATGATGACTAGATCCAGAGCTCATTTTAAAACAGTCTTACTGCTGTAAATTTAAAAAAAAAAATGATTTAAAGTTCAATTCTAATTTAACACAAACAAGCAGCCTGATGCTTTCTTTCAGCCTCGTAAAACGAATGTTTTGTCTCATTTACGTCCTGCTACATCCTTCTATGACTGGAGTCCATTTCCTAAAACAGTCTTCAGAAAATGTCATAAAAATATACAGTTATGTACCAAGTTCAAAACAAGCCATTAATGAAGCCTAATATAGGCAAGACAGCAAAAAAAGCCCAAATTATCTCCAAGATTAACAGAAAAGTCAGTGTGTTCAGTGTCATTTTAGACAAAGAAATATGACATTTTTCCACTTTAGCAATCATAGAGACAAAAATAAGAAGTATTTTCTAGAAAGAGGAAGTGAACAAGTGGAAATAAAAAAACAAATAATCGCTTCATCTGCCAAAAGGAGAAGAAATTTCAATTTTATAAAATGTCACACATCCTGATAAATGCCGCTGTATATGTTAAAGCTTCATCAAACCAGCTAGAAAAGACGCTCGGTCTCTCTCCAATGTCACTTAACTGTATTATGTAATAGTTCTATAATAACCTCACATCAAAAATAATGCACTGACATGTTTTATAGTAAAAATAAATAAATACATTAGCAAATGTAATTTACGTCAGCCAGTCTACTGTAACCGAGTCTACAGGGAATAAATGTCTGCAAAAGGAGAGTTTTAATCCAAGATAAACCACAAAATTCCACTTAGTTAGAATAAGGCTTTAGCAAACAGCATTAGAGTTACTCATACGTTCCTCTACATTTTACAGATTCCTGTGCTTTGATATTAATGTGTGAGTTTACATATGAGGATCTTTCTGCCTCTTTACAGAGTTTTCAGGCAGAAGACGGCCAGCAGGTGGCGCATTTTGACCAAAACAGGTTCATTCCATCTGAAATCATCAAATTTTAAAAGCAATTTCTGCTCAACTATTTCTAATTTGCCCGAAATCAGAGATAGCTGAGCGTGAAGATATTCGTGAATTTTTACTTTGCTATGTCACATACTTTCCATGATCAATATTTACCAATATTTTTGTTTTTGTGATACAACTTGTCACACCTGCTCAAATTATGAAAGGTCATTTTTCTGACCAAATATTTTTTATTCAAACTGTTATCACTAAATATTATCATATTAAAATTAATATTGCAACATGCATCTACACCAGAAAATATCACTGGTTGACTTCTGCATTATTAACTGTTTGGTTAATGTGTGTTCAAAGACAGAACTTTTTAGAAAGCCTCAGTTATTTTTTTCATAATTAAACTCAATGATAATCAGAGACTAACTGACCTACTTGTTCAACCCTGCAGATTCTGAATCAAAGACACGGTGACAAATAACTGAACATTTCATAGAAAAGCCTCAAATTTCACTGTGCGAAAAATGCACTAAAAATGGGTTAACGGGCAATTATTTTTTTTGTAAATATCTCAGCAAGTATTTCATATATATTTCACAGATACCATTTTAAATATCCATAGTGTATTATAAAAAAAATATCAAGCAAATCAGAGATGGTTAAACAGAAAAAAATGATGATTTGAGATGGAATAACTCAGCAGGAAGGTCGGCCTCTTGCTTCCTCCGAGCTCTTTATAAATATAAAGTATTTTAAACCCGTGTGGTCTTTGTGATTAATGATGCTGCACAGTAAAATCTGACATTATTCATGTTGGGATCACACATCATCTTCAGGTATGAGGATGCTCGGGAACATGAGGACCTTGGCCTGCATGAAGGACATGTTAGGAAGTCCAGCGATCACCCTGCCGGCCTCCTCACTCAGCTGCTCATCCTGCACAGCTTTCCTGATGGAGAAAACATACAGACCAGCATTTAACATTAGGGCATGCACAAAAAACAAGCAGATTTTAATTATTAATACAGTAAAAGAAGCTCGGACCTGAGCGAAACGCTGGTTTTCTCTGTCGTGGACATCAGGCGGTTCAGAGCGTCCTCCAGGTGGCTGCTGCTGCTGCTGGTTTCCAGTTTGCTGATGGTCAGCTCATACAGCTCATGGTCGACTCCTTTACAGGCAAAACAAACATCTAACATCTGGATACTGAAAGGCTTCAAGTTGTATCATTGCAGTAAACTTGTTAAACAGTGTGTAAAAGCTACACTGGATAAAATGCTCTTCCCAAAACAAGAAAAAAAAACTTATTTCAAGAAGTTTTACCTTGAAATAAGCGTAGAGTTAATGCTGACCTGGAGGAGGACTGATGCTGGACCTGCTGCTGGACCTGCTCTCCTCCTCAGGACCAAAATAATCCAGGTTGAGAGCAGAGCAGCCTGTGTCAGCAGAGGGAGAGAGCAGAGGGAGGCGAGAAGGGATGAGGGGCTCGAGTTCTGATTTATAAAAGGAGAAGGAGCATCTGCTACACTTGACAATTTCATACATACATTTTTATTAAAAGTAAAAAAAAAACTAATGTTTTTTATGTTCATTATGATCATATCTTTACAAATTCCATAGTTATTTATTATGGAAATAATCACTTATTAATAAAAATGACTGGACATCACTAAAATGTTAACTAAATAACCATCTGAATTTAATACCAACCACTTTCTAATGAGCTAAACAATAATAAAATGAGCTGATTCAGAAATAGTTTGGATTGTGTTCTTTTAAGTTGAGATAATCATGACAGATATTTCTTTTTTGGCAATATATAAAACTTTATATGGAAAATAACAAATTAGATCCCTTTCCACTAAGTTCCCCATTACAAAAACACCTCTCCAGGAAGTGTGTTAATTCCAGATCACATGACCTGCTCCACATGATGTCATTTCCTCCTGAAGAAAAGACTGGTTGTCAACTATGATACCTGTCAACTGTGGTACAAAAAATCTTGCAATTATATATTAACCCCAGTACGAAGCTTCATTTGCTGGATTTTCTTTAAATGTTTTATTCTGTATGACTTCCACCTTGATTATATTGAAATACATTTAACACAGACAGTCCTAAAGAGTAATTTTATACCAAAATCAGTGTTTTCTTGCTCTCTCTGGTGGAAACTTTTCAGTGTTTCACCTGAGATGACTCACATCCCCTCTGAACGTTAGAGCTCTACAACAGACGTCGTCATGGCTGGAAGAATCATCCCAGGTGTGATCGATAACTTAACGATGCCTGAGTTCCATTAAGTGTCCCATTAAACCATGTGAGTCAGGGAACATGCAGAGCACCAGAACCCGTAGAAGGCTTCACCTAAATGGAATGCAGCCGTCGTTAATGTGATCCATTACAGCTGTGATTTTTTTCTGCCGTGACCTGAAAAAAGTCTGCAGTGAAAACAGGTTTAGAGCCGAAGATGTTCAGTGTAGTTCACCAAGACACCAACATACAGGCTGCCACCCCATTCTGTCTATATGTTTAGTGTATTAATACTCCGCCAAGAAACACGACAGAGTTATGTGATGATCGGTGTACGTCTGTCTGTCTGTCCGTCTGTCTGTCAGCAACATTATTCAACGGACTTGGATGAAATTTCCAGTGAAGGTCATAAATGACACAAGGACCAAGTGAATAGATCCTGGCAGTGATGTGGCTTATAGTCTGGATCCACGGATTTGTTAAAGATTTCTGTATCATTGCCAGATAGCGGCACAGCATCACTGTAACCATGACAACAAGTGAACACTACATCAGCTGCCTGCTGACGATCACATGATTGTGATCCTACTACAAATCCACCACTGAGGACCATGAATGTTTATAAAACTGTAACTGTGAATAATTCCTACTTTTTAAAGAAATTTTTAATAGTTTGAAGAAATTTTAAAGTCATTTTGGACCCATTTTTAGTATATTTTTTTAACCCTTCTCAGCCATCCTAGACTATTAACTCATGTTGGACAGGGTTTGAACAGTTAAGAAGGATTTGTTTGAGCAAGTTCTGGACAAATTTGAGTAATTTCTAGTCATTTTGCACATATTTCGGGTGATTTCTGACAACATTTAGAGAACATATTTATTTTATGTGGTCAGATTTGAGTCATTTTGGGCATTTTTTAAAAATGTTTTTAGTCATTTTTGGAACCCTTCTAAGCCATCCTAGATGTTTAACTCATTTTGGACAGATTGTGAACAGGAAAAGAAGATTTTTTGAGCAACTTCTGGACAAATTTCTAATAATTTTAGACAAATGTGGAGATTTGTTAAAGATTTCTGTATCGTTGTGAGATAGTGTCACGACATCACTGTAACCATGACAAGAAGTAAACGCTACATCAGCTGCCTGCTCTATCGGTGTCTAGGAAAAATAATTTCACATCTTTTCACAGAATATCCAAATAGCAGACAAGTTGTTTGAATATTCCGGCTGTGCATTCGATCGTCATGCAAACTGAAAAAGCTTCCAGCAAGAGAGAAAATCTGAAGTAAAGAAAATCCAAACCAAGCAAAAAGGATCAACTGATTTATTTCAGTATTTACAGGATTTCCCACAACTCCTCACAGCAGTGCATTAGTTCTCAATTTGAGTAGTAAATCTGAATAAATGAAATAAGAAAAACAGTCTGTTTTATCAGCAAACTATAGGTCCAAAGATACTTTCACTGTTTGAAGAATAAAAAAGGTTTAGAAAATGATTGCTGGCAAAAAGGCACAACTCATGATGAAAGACTGCAACCTGGATTTACGGAAATGTTGTAGAAACACCTTAGATTGGTGATGAAACACTGAGGAAAGTGTTTTCAGGAATCTGTTATGTTCTCAAAATGAGAGGCTTTGGAATCAAACACTCTGTCCTAGTCAACATGTTCATATCTTATAGGAAGAAGTGCACAGAAAGAAAAGAAAAACTGAAAATAAAAACAGTAAAAGCAGCATAAAGTGACAGTAGAAATCATCATTTATATCATCCTATTATGTCAATAATGCCCCAAACAGATTCAATCAAATCCAGAAAATAGATTTCAAAAACAATAAATACTGATATAAAGAAAATGAACAGACTACAGTTACATGTTTAAATATACATGAGGTACACATCTCTTCATGTTAGTGACTGACTGCTCTGTTTGACTTGATTTGTCCCAACAGTAAATACATTTAGACATTTTTTCTGCACTCAGCACCGTCTACTGAGAACACATCGCCCTCTGCTGTGCACTATTTATCATTACAACACTGCTTTGTTAAGTATTTGTCATTTTATCATTGAACATTAGTCTTGTTGGGATTGTGAATGTGTATATTTCAGGAATAAAATTAAAATTCAACAAAGAACAATGAAGCTTCCTTGACCCTAGAGGGCCTCTGTTTGTGTTCATGTGGATTCAGCTCCAGATTTCAGGTAGAAAATTACTGCAGAAGTTCATGAATCGTGTTGAGGCTCTCAGCTCTATCCTTGGATATATACGAGTGTACATATCTGTTAGTTCATCAACAACAGCTCCTTATCTTACATGCTACAAACCAAAATGCTAATTTTAAACTCTGGAAGTTCATTTTTTTAAGCTGTCTTTTCAGTGTTTTAGCATCATCTCACTGTGTTTATTGTGTGAAAATTGAACACATTCTTTATTAGAAATACTTATTTAGCATAATCCTCTTTAAACACATGCAGCAGAGCAATGATTTCTGAGGACAAGTTAGTCTTATCACTGTCCTAAAATGCAAACTGACTCCCGACCACTGCTGCCAATTAATATTAAGGTATTATTTGTTAATTAGGATTATCTATGTTACTAAAAAAAAAATGACACAAGGGTGCTAACAGCATGCGAATTTGCACCGTCTTTGTTAGTGACTGGTTTTGGGTCTTTGTCTCCCCTCCAAGTATTTATTATCTTTATGAATTATGTGTAATTTATGTTGCATAATTTCATAAATCTAATAATTACCACTGCTGGAATTTTAGTTTTAGGATAATTCTACATATTTATCCTAAAACTGTACAAATGTTGCACTAAACACTTCTGTACTGAATTTAATTCTAATTAAATTAAATTGGTCAAACCTTCCTGAGTAAACAAATATCTTACTGTCTTTACAAAAGCGGGAAACCCTTTTACCGGCAAATATGAACACATAAATGGTTTCTGTGAAAAAGCAAATACACTTTGGTGTTGAATGAAGTCAAAAACTGGGTGATATTGTCAGACTGAAAGCGTAAGTTTGTAACATAGAAATGCACTAGCAGAGTCAGAGGCTGAACCTCCATAGTGGCCATCAATGGATTAAATAATGGTCTTTTGGATAATCATGCCCAATCACAATCACTGTTTAGTGCAAATGTGACATTAACTTAGAAAAAAAAAAACAAAAACAGAAAACTTTGAGCAGTTTTCAGGAGCTCCAGCTGCTCCCGTTTATAGATGGACTCCAAATTTCCCTGATAAATACTGAGATAAAATCTGTCTGAAAATGACAGCAGGTAAAGATGACACACCAGAACAGGTAAAGGAGAGAACAGAGGGCCAGCAGTGTTTCCCCTGTCACTGATATGTCACTTTTCTGTTTGTCTTACTTTGAGTCCCAGTTCTGGGTCAGCATGACTTCTGGGTCTTTTTCTTTTACTAAACTTTGTGTTGTGGTGAGCGAAGGGGAAACACGGCGTGAATTCAGAGAAGCAGCGCATGCCCCAGAGGAAGTGAGGGGTAAACTCTCAGAGGTTTTGGCTCATGAACAGAAGCCATGTAGGGGATGGCTGGCAGTCTACTTCCGACCCCAGAAGTGAGGGGCTCGGCGAGGGGACGTACCGTCCTGAGAGCTGCTAAGGCCACGGCTGCTCCAGTCCAGCTGGCTGGAAGGGAGCTCCTCCTACAGCGGGAGAGATTCACAACTAGTAAAACAGCATTTCGGCTTCGTGTGTTGACGTGTTTTCATTTGTTCTCTTTCAGTTCAGTCAAACCAAACAGGCCTGTTTACCTGCACTGAATGCGTTGAGGGGTCCGGTATGTCTCGGCGCCCTGGAGGTGCTTGTGCTGAGACGGCTGAGTGTCCTGGACAACCGACAGTCAGCACAGAGTCTTTGGTGGGCTCAAGCATTCCCTGATGAATAACAAAAATAGCATTAAAATTCAAAAAAGTTTTCAAACGTGACAATTTTCGCATCAAATCAATACAGATTCTGGACAGAGGAACATGTAGAAGTCCATCCATCATCTATACACCGCTATCACCCTCATTAGGCTGGAGTCTCACGCTGTGTGATTTTAACATCTTATAAGTTCACAGCTTGTTCCACTGTACAACATGAATCTAATTAATCTTTGGGCATGACGTGAAGTTTGCTCTGTGCAGATTACACGATGAAAACGCAGCTGAATCTCAGCCTACGATGAGTTGACGTGAATGGGCAAGAATAAAACGTCATCAGTGTGCGCTGTCTATCCATGAGAAATAAACAACTGAAGCATAAACGGAGCTCCTACAATCACAGGGAAACTAGCCAAACATGAACCCTACAATCACAGGGAAACTAGCCAAACATGAGCCCTACAATCACAGGGAAACTAGCCAGACATGAACCCTACAGTCACAGGGAAACTAGCCAAACATGAACCCTACAGTCACAGGGAAACTAGCCAAACATGAACCCTACAATCACAGGGAAACTAGCCAAACATGAACCCTACAATCACAGGGAAACTAGCCAAACATGACCCCTACAATCACAGGGAAACTAGCCAAACATGAACCCTACAATCACAGGGAAACTACCCAAACATGAACCCTACAGTCACAGGGAAACTAGCCAAACATGAACCCTACAATCACAGGGAAACTAGCCAAACATAAACCCTACAATCACAGGGAAACTAGCCAGACATGAACCCTACAGTCACAGGGAAACTAGCCAAACATGAACCCTACAATCACAGGGAAACTAGCCAAACATGAACCCTACAATCACAGGGAAACTAGCCAAACATAAACCCTACAATCACAGGGAAACTAGCCAAACATGAACCCTACAATCACAGGGAAACTAGCCAAACATGAACCCTACAATCACAGGGAAACTAGCCAGACATGAACCCTACAGTCACAGGGAAACTAGCCAAAAATGAACCCTACAATCACAGGGAAACTAACCAAACATGAACCCTACAATCACAGGGAAACTAGCCAAAAATGAACCCTACAATCACAGGGAAACTAACCAAACATGAACCCTACAATCACAGGGAAACTAGCCAAACATGAACCCTACAATCACAGGGAAACTAACCAAACATGAACGAAGCCCTCGCCCTGCTGACATTTATGCGTTTGGAGAGAAATCCCAAAACCAGGAGGAGGAGGATAATATGGACACAGTTCATCCATATGCTTCGTCCTTTTTTGTCTGGTTGTGGTACGAGCTGGAGGACGCGTCTAAAAGGCTTCTGATGCCACAACTCTACTAGGCTGTCTTCTCTGTTTAAATCCCACATCCTTGTTTTGATGCGTTTTGTCACTGCAAATCATCTGTTTGGGTTTATTAATCAGTACGTCATTTTATCCTGCATTTCTATTGGTTAGTTAGTTGTCGTAGGTCCAGCAGCAGTCACACTGTGAGATGATCACCCAGAATTTATGACAATCAGAATTTTATGGCAGCTTGTCTTTGGTCGCCTTGACAACAGCCATCCTTGAACCCGTCTCACAGTGCGACGCAGGACCACCGATTTAGAGCCACGACCAAAGATATCGCCACAATTCTCTCACCATTGTTATCGTTGGTCTGGGGCAGGCAAAAATCACACAGTGCAGAGACCTTTAGGGTGAAGACAGGGGACACCTGGACAGGTAACAGTCTATCACAGGACTACACATTGAGACAAACAATCACACTCACATTCACACCTACGGACAGTTTAGAATCATTAATTAACCTCAGGAATGTGAGAGGAAGCTGGAGAAACATGTAGAAGTCACTAAACCTAAACTGTTTCTGTCATCATTTCAGCTGTATTTGGACAACATTCTAACATCACTAAACTTATTCCCACTAAAAACAAGTTCACATTTCCTCCAGTTCACTCACCAGACCCGATGCAAAAGCAGGCACAGTCACCGGCTGCTTCTTGGTGCCAATGAACACCTTTAACAGGACAAAGACACACAGCGTACAAAAAGGTTCCGTTCTCTGTTTGCAGCACAGTCTGACATAAAATGATGAAGTCCTACAGAGTAAATGGCTTCAATATAGGGCTGTAGTCTCCTGGTTGCTTGAAACACTCTAACCAACCAAATCTGCATTGGTCGGATATGGCTGGTGTTATTTTCATGAGGAGAAACAGACCACATTAATCAACCTCCAGGATTAGTTCATTCTATTTGGCAGCAGGAGGAACAGACTACCTGTGAACACCCTTGTGTTTCCAACGTAATGGAGACTGTTAGAGAATATTTAACATTTAGGTTTACTGAATGTTGACACAAGTACTTTACACTGAGACAGAAAAGTCATCAGTGTGGCTGCAGTTTGTTTAAATGACAGCCACAAAGTGGAGTGTAAACTTTACTAACAGCAGTTTGTCACATTTCAACAGCCAACCTGACAGCTCATCTAAACACGGTAGGCTAACTTTGCTACATTATATTACTGACTGCTGCTTTTGGGATCACCAGCTGATATAGTTGTAATTTCAGAAATCATATGAATATGTAAACTGTTGTTGTCATTTCAGTATAAAATAACTAGGTTTAAATGATTTAATATGCTGGAGGAACAAGCTTTTTTAGGTTTATCTATAAATCATTTAGGTGTAGCAGAAATGCACTCAATGCATTGTGGCGCATTTAGCTCACAGAGATGCTGTGCAGACTGAATGGTTCATGTACGTCTGATTTTAGACGACAAAGATTTTCTTTTGGTTTGGAGTCTGGTTCAGTGTGTTTTTTTATCTGGAGCAACAGAATAACAATCTCATTATTATGAGTGACAAACATCAACAGTATTCTGTCATTCCAGGACTTCAGCCCAGTTAGACCGAGTTAGACTGAAATAGAAGTTTCAGCTTGTTAACCCAGTTACTGCTTAAAGATGCCCCTGAAGCCAAACTCACAATGTTCCTGGTGTCCACGCCGAGGCACCTAAGCAGAGTCCTGTTAGTGTGGGAACCACCCCACTGAAACTGGAGGCCCACGGCACTGTGGACGTCCCGGTGTGGAGATAACATCTCCTCGTGAATCCTGGTCAGAAAATAAAAGTCACAATAATGTTAAACTTAGAGAAAATATATTTCAGTCAGAGACTATTAATTTCTAACTCTGGAGGTGTTCCTCACCACAGAGCACCGCTGAGTTCTGGTGCTGCTTCCTCTTCCTCAGAGAGATGTCGGGCCTGAAGCAGAGCACCCAGGCCGAGCAGCTCCTCCTCACCTTCTACAGCCGAGACCATCACCTCTGGAAAACTGGTCTGCAGGAGCTGCTGGACACGGCAGGACAGAGAAGCCTGGTAAAACACAGAAAGATGGTTCATTTTTTAACTAGACGTTCGAAAGTATGACTGACTTTTAACTTTTTCAATTGCCCAAAAATAACCTGAACAGTGTTTTGGAAAAATGAAAAGCACGGCAATAAAATGGAACACACAAAAGATAATGGATTATTTTTTGTAAAAAGCTTCCTTAGAATAAGTTTTCTTAAAATTTTTAGTTTCCAGTGACATGTTTTCTACCTGGCAGCTGTTCCTCCTGCTGCCTCCATGCTGTCCCTCCCCATCCTGATCCTCCTCGGTGTCCTCATCGATCTGCAGCCTGCTGACTGGCTCTCTGATCTGAGGCCAGGCTTTTCCTTCTACTCGTGTGCTCTGGTCCTTGAACTCCGCCCACGACTGTCCATCGTCCTGCGTGGGCGCTGAGCAGAAATCAGCAAAGCTGTCACTCGGTGGGAGGTTTCCCAGAATCTGCACCCCTGCGTCAGCTGTTTGGACGATTTCTTGGTCCCTGTGATGCTCAGAACCACCGTCAGCAGAACTGCCTTCTGTATGAACTCCAGGCTGGGACTGGTTGGAGGTAGCACAAGTTTCCTGAGTCGCATGTTGATCACAATGATGAAAGCCCCTCTCTGACTCTGGATGGCTGAGGTTTCCTGTCCTACTGTCAACGAACGAGTCAGAAAGTTCCAGTTCTTCATCCTCATCATCAGTTCGGTCCCAGTCCGTCTGATCCAGGGACGAGACGTTTGGTTCCAAGTCTGCAGAAACTCCCTCAAACGACAGATCATCACCGAAGGACGCCAGGTCCTCGGAGGCAGACTCATACATACCCAGTCTTTGCAGGACACTGGAAACACTATGATCTTTACTTTCTGCCTCTTCTTCCATCTCAACCTCAGAGATTTGTAGAGAATTAAGACCAAACCTCCTTTCCCTCTCAGCGTCCCCAGACTCGTCTAGCTCCTCCTCACCAGATGGAAAATCCAAAGCTGTGGCAGCATCCTGAGGCTGATGGTGGTCCTGAGATGGTTGTGCACGTGCTGCATCTCTGTTCTCACAGTTCTTGACGTTTTTATTCGCCTTATGTGCACAGTGAGATCTGGGCTCAGACTCCATGACAACATCCTGTCCTGAACTACAGATCTGTCCACCCAGGCTGAGGTTTGTCCCTCCTGCCCTGCCGTCCCACTGCTCGCTGCTGGCCATGGGAGAGAAGCCACAGCACCAGGGATGTGCCGCCTGATCGGTGAACACAGTGAAATCAGCGAACCCTGTTTCCTCCTCAGCAGAGCAAGCACCGACTATAGCAGCACTGTGAGCCCCAGAGTCATGGTGTCTTTCAGTAAAGCCATTTGTGAGGTGCAAAGAAGATGTAGCATTACAGTCCTGCCCTTCCATGTCCGTCTGACTCCTGTCTGACTCCAGATTCACAGTGGATGTGGGCTGAGATTGTTCAACTGTTTGATTAAAGCTGCAGGTGGTTTGATGTGTGGCTGGTTTTAAGGAGGGAGGAGGCGGCTCAGTGGCTTCAGCAGAGCCCAGAGGGGAGCAGGAAAATCCCCCAAAGTCCCCAAACTCGTCATCCTCGGTTCCCAGCTCCCCGTCGCCGTCATCACCCAGCGGAGGAGGGGAGGAGGAGTGCAGCGGGACAACGTCAGGCTCCATGGGTTCTCTTGGAGGCACCCGAAGGCCTCATGGACCTGGTGGAGGAAAGAGGGAAAAAACGGAAGAGGAGGATCATAAACAAAAGCTTTCTGGGAAGAACAGGAAATGTTTCAGTGTGTTAATGACAATAACAAGACTGTTTGTCTTTTCTCGAAGCCTCAGGAGTTGGGCTGAAACGATTTATCGAGTTATTCGATTACTAAAATTCCTCAAGACAAAATTCTCTGAATCGAGGCTTCATTTAATCCACTGCACACTAGACCCCAGGTCACTAACTAGTGTTCCACCAGGACGGTTATTGCTGTTGCACAGCCCGCTCACTTCCACTTTTGATGCTGTAACGTGCATGCCTAGAGCAGAATCCGATTACTCAATTAATCGATAGAATACTCGATTGCTAAAATAATCAACAACTGCAGCCCTACTCAGGAGAGACATGCGTGGGTGAATTTAGTTTCTAGACTATGAAAACTGGAGCAGGTGGTGTTATCTTTGGTCAAGCCTTGTCTTGTGCCATCTATGAGGAGAATGGCATCAATTTCATGTACACGTACATGCAGACTTTAAGTAAAAGCATTCAAAACCACCTTGACTGACACGATATGGCATCCTGACAACATTAATATACTAAAACTGAGAACAATAAAGTAATTATTGGTCAAATTATTCATTTTTTTAGCACTTTAGAAATAAGGCTAATCAAAATATTATTGAAAGTAGAGCACTGCAAAATGCAATGTCCAAATACCAGGAGCATAATAGTAAAGTGTGTCACAACAGAGCCAAAATTCAGTTAAAATCATATCGTTATTATAATTTTTTGCATTATTTCTGTGGGAAAGAGGTGGGAAAAAAAGAACACTCCCTCTGAATTTGTAACTTTTATCAGAATATCTGATCAAATAACCACAATATGATGTTTTCTTGGCATTTAATTCAGTCCTATTTAGAATCGCTTGTCTGTTTGTTGTGGCTTTAGGGATTTTATTGATCATTTTAAAGGCACTGATGCCAAACACACTCCTTAACAACCTGCATGGAACCTGACTGTTCTCAGACATGGATCATTTATCTTTCACTACAAACAGGGCGAAGGCTGATGGTCAGAATAGTCTGTTTGGGAAAATATTTCACAGAAGTGATTCACCTCAGCTCTGAAAAGACATTTCTGAATTAGATTTTATACTCTGAGCTAATTTAAAGTGTTACACCGAACATTACAACAGTTTAGTGTCCTAGAAACTCCAAAAAACAAATAATGCATGACAGTAAAAGATGGTTATAGTGTGGAAAAAATACTTCCTGGCTTGTATGCATGACCCTGTTAACTTTCTGCAGACTGTGGTAAAAATTGAGGAACTGTCATGTTCCGCGTGTGAAAACAATCTGGACTTTATCCATCTAGTGCACAGGCTCATCATTTTACATATCCTCTTTTTGTGTTTCCTTAAAATGATCTGTCATCTGGGTGAATAGACATAACTAGTCCTTCTGGTGTTGATCCTGGAGTGGAAAAAGAGTCCGGTACTGGTCCCAGTCTGTAAACCAATACTGGAAACTCGATCCGTAGCTCTGTGCTACTTTAGATGAGCCACTTCAGGACCAAGGATTAGAGCATTAATCCTCGACACAGAACACACATGAACTACTGGCCTTCTGTGATACCAAAATATCACCGTTAACACTCTACACAGCAGGAAAAAAATATTTTAAATCACTTCTGAAAAACCCACTTTTATAGAGTTGCTTTAATGTAAGGTTTACTTTCAGCTTTAGTGTTAGTCTTTTATTCTGTATTATATCCTGTTTATTTTAGAGGTTCTGTCTTGTTTTATTTCACTTTTAGCTGGCTTGTTCTTTGGTCTGATGTCATCTCTGTCATTTTTTTAATTCTCTGACTTTTTGATTTCTAACTTTAACCCTCAATCTTATCAATTTATTTGTGTGTGTGTGTGTGTGTATATATATATATATATATATATATATATATATATATATATAAATAAAAATAAATTTAATATTTGTTTGTTATGAGTGCTAATCTAGCCAATTATTCATTGAATTTATTATCATTTTTACTATTTATTTTCATTGACTGCTATCCCTTGTCTCTTGAGGTTTTGTTTGATTGTCTGTGTTGCTTGTTCTTAACTGTCAAAGCTCTTTATGAAGGCTGTTCTCAAGGCTGCTATATAAATAAAGTTGTTGTTGTTATTATTATTATTATTATTATTATTATTATTATTATTATTATCACTATTATTTAAGAGGCGGGTAAAGCTAAAACTAAAGCTAACGTCCATTTTCTCTCCATCCTGGACGGACAGGTGTCACACCAAGAGCTGAATAAGGAGCCATGTAAACAGAGCTTAAGGAAAATCACACAATAAACTCGTCTGTCGGACGCAAAGCTGGCTATTAACGGCTAATTAACGACGTTTAAAAGCGCTGCTAACGATAAGCTACACGCCAAATCCCAACTGATTAGCTAACACAGCTAGCTAATGTAACCGCTAGCTGTCCGTTAAAAGCAGCCAAACAACGGCACGGTAATCAAAATAAACGTAGCTAGCTCCTAACTAATAAAAGCAGCTTGTTTTATAGTTATTTACCGACACTTTCACTCGGCTGGTCTGTCAGCGCCGCAGCTTCGTTCTCCATCATTTCTCCACATCTCTCTCCATCGGTATTAACTGACTAAAGGTAGGTAAAAAGTGAGAGGGCTCACTGTGCGTTGTTTCCAGGTGCCGCTTATTGACAGTGAAACGTAGATGGAAAAATGCTCAGAGGGAATTGCGCAGAGTGATGCATCTTTATAATACACGATCTTCGTCGATGTCCAAATTGAATAATGTCGCCTCCTGCTGGAGATTTCAGAACAAATCTTTTATTTTAGCTTAAAACCATTTATTCTGAGTCTTTACTGGAGTTTTTTTTTATTATTATGAGTAGCAGTGAGTACAAATGGAAGCCCGTTTCGCCAGTTGAAAAAAAGTCACATAGATAGATAGATAGATAGATAGATAGATAGATAGATAGATAGATAGATAGATAGATAGATAGATAGATAGATAGATAGAAGTGTGACGTCAGGACCACTGGTCTGAAGTGCTCTGGTTGGCTCGGGGTGTGGTTTCTTGGGGACTGGAAGTAGACAGGATAGTAGATTGTAGATGTGTTGGAGAGGCTCCCCCAGCTCGACAGGCCTTTAACATGCTGGGACTGTCCGGTTCGGCTGCTCTGCTGGGTCAGCTCCCTGCTGGCGTCCTGTCTGGTGATGGTGAGGGGGAGGAGATCCAGGACCTCCCACTGACTGCTGAGGATGGGTGTGGAGGGGGTTGAGAGGGGAGTAGGGCAGTCAGGAGAACCAAATAAAGAACTGGTTGAACTGGTTTGCTCTGTGTTTTCCACTGCAGACTCAAAACTCATTTGTTCAGACTATTTATTCTCTCTAACTGCCTCTTTCTTTATGTATGTTTTTTTTTATCTCTATATATGTTTTCTTTTAATCTTTTTGTATGGTTTTTATCTGTTTTCGACTCATTTTGAACAATTTTTGAGTCATTCTGGGCAATTTTCAAGTCAGTTCAGTTTTATGTCAGCTTGGATCTTTTCTCGTCATTTTGGACAATTTTTGTATCTTTGGGATAATTTTTGAGTCATTTAGGACAAATTTCATGAAATTCTGGACTAATTTTCTGTAATTATGGATCATTTCCAAGTCATTCTGGACGGGTCAATATATAATTGTGGGACTTTTTGTATCATAGTTGACATTTTAGTGATATCCAGTCACTATATTAATAAGTGATTGTTTCCATAATAATTAATTATGGAATTATGGAATTTGTAAAGACATGATCATAATGGACATAAAAACATTAATTTTTTACTTTTAATAAAAATGTATGCAAGATATATCCCACAGACTTCAAAAGTCCCTCAGGAAAGATGGGAATTAAATCAACAAACTTACAAATATTGCTTCTGTTGTGTGAGATGCAGCCTTTATTTCATGTTATTTAAATATTCCAGTTAATGTTTACTGTCTTTTAGGTTACAATCATAGTCACACTGCTTTCATTTTTCTCGCCTCCAGTTCGTGTCATTGCAGTTTATGACTCGTGAACCTCCATCACCAGGTTTAAATCCATTTGAATCGTTCTAATAATTTGTCTGTCTTTGTGTTGCGTCCCGCTGCGTAATTTAAGACAATGGCTGCTGGCAAACATTTTCCCACATTAATCCACTAATCACAGAAATACGGTTTCTCTCTCATGTGAACGGCCCGGTCTGGGTGAAAGTTTTCCCACAGAAATCACAGCTGAAGGGTTTTTCTCACATGTGGAACCAGCTGCTGATTCTTATCAAACTCCTCGTTGCACTGGAAGCGTTTTAAGGCCTTCTCCTCTTTGTGATCAGAGTTCTCCTGCTCTTTCAGTGTCACTTTGCCTTCACTGTGCCTTTTACAGAATTTAAAATGGTTGCTTGTGGTGAACTTTTGCCACACTTTGCACAAAAATAAGCTTCTCCTCTATGTGGACTCTAAAGTGAGCAGGACGACTGGAGTTCTGAACAAACGTTTTGTCGCCTGTGAGGCTTCTTAGATGCAGAATTAACTGGAACCTTTGGTCCAACTCCTCGTCACACAGCAGACATTTAAAAGCTCTACATCGTCTGTGGCTCTTACATACGAGTCTCATCATCTTTTAAGACTTTTACCACAAACATGGCGAGACTTTTCTTTCCTTGGAGGCTGTTTCAGTTCTACAAAGACTAATGAACCATCACTGTGGTTTAAACTCTCAGGTACAGCGGCAGGTGATGAAAGAAGCCCACAGTTGGTCCTCAGCTCTGATTTAAGACGTCTGACTTCAGCCTAAACATCTGGACTGATGCACCAATCCTCCTGCTCCTCTTTGACCCATTGGTTGATCTTCAGTTCCTCCAGGATGGGAATCTGTTCCACCTTGAAGACACAGCTGCAGAGGGAGGCGGTTCTTCAGAGGCCGACCTGGTGTCTGAAAGAGAGAAGAGACATATCCTCCTGAGAACTGACGAAAAAAAGCATTTTTCAATCTAGCTTTTCTGGGGATTTCCTGCCTTTTTGGCGCTAAAACAACTCACAATATAAAAATACTTTTATTGTAGATTTTACAGCACGTCCAGCGACAATTTCAAATCAAAACAGGCTGACAAGAAAACTAATGAAACTTTAACCCTCCTGTTATGTTGGGCCAAATTGACCCATTTTAAAGTAAAAAAAAAAAACAAACAATCAATTTCTCAATCAGAAATTGTTAAAATAATTTTTCAGGATGAAATTTCTTCTGCTTGGCTTAATAAGTGTAAACAACATATAGAATAAAAACGGTTAATTTCACAGATTTGCATCCTGAACAGAAGAGGTGTCTGGTGTTAATTTATCAACTATTTATCGCTGCAGGAACTGGAACTGAACACGTGATGCACTGTTCCTCTATGCAGGTAGGAAACTCGCTTCTACTGCAGGACGATTATTCAAAGCAGACGTCCAGTTCCACCCTGACCCACTTCCAGAAATGCAAGCAGAAGAACCTGGAGCTGCCCTCAGAGTAGCCTGACTAGAAATAACTAACATAACAACAAATAAGACAGAAAATGACAGAAACGAGACAGAAAACAATAAAAACAAAAAAAGTGACAAACTAGACAGAAAATGACAAAAACGAGACACAACAGACAAAAACAAGACAAAAAGGACAAAAACAAGACACAAAACGACATGAGACAAAATGACAAAAACAAGACACTAAACAACAAAAACAAGACATAAAATGACAAAATAAGACACAAAGCAACAGAAACGAGACAAAACGACAAAAAACAAGACACAAACCAACAAAAACAAGACAGAAAACAAACAAGACAGAAAACAATAAAACCAAAACACAAAATGTCAGAAACTAGACACAAAAGAAAAAAACAAGACACAAAACAACAGAAATGAAACAAAACTACAACACAAGACATAAAATGACAAAAATGTCATCAACAGGTTATACTAACATTGTTGTGGGACATGTTCCATGAATAATAATTATTATTTAAATATTATGATGATTAAAATTTGTTTCCCACAAATACAAGAGACATGAATGAAAAAAATAAAACCAAAAAAAGGAGATTTAAATTAGATTCTAACTGTTTTATCTGAGATTCAATTTGGTCATCGAGGGGTGGGACAAGAGAAAAATGGTCTCAGGACAAATAAATGTACACAACTACTGCATGTTTCAGGATTTTGAACATGGATTATTTGAAATTTGATGGGCGGGACGTAGAATGTCCTCCAGTGCTGGATTGGCCCTTATACCACTGACAGTATATGATGAGGACTCACCTGCTCAGGTGTGCTGAAGGAGACACCAACCATCGGGACAGGAAGTGGTTATTACTGCAGGTCTTCAGGGCAGTGTAGCATATTTAGAATAATACACTGCCCGGCCAAATAAAAAGTCACTCTAATATTTTTTTGGACCGCCTTTAGCTTTGATTACAGCACTCATTCACTGTGGCTTTGTTTCAATAAGCTTCTACAGTGTCAGTGCATTTATTTCTGTCCAGAGATGAATTAATCTTCTGCCAAGATCTTCTACTGATGATGGGAGAGTTGGACAAAGTCTTCTCCAGAACATCCCAAAGGTTCTCAGTGGGGCTGAGGTCTGGACTCTGTGGAGGTCAATCCATCTCCTGCTCCTTGATCCACTCATTCTCAATGTGTGCCCTGTGAATCCTGGCATCATCATCCTGGAACACGAAGAAAACCTCCACTGATGTAAAGACCTGGTCATTCGGTATCTTCAGGTATCAGCTGACCTCATTCTTTGGGAACATAACGTTGGTGAACCTGACCAACCCCAGATCATAACCCTAACCCCCACAGGCTGGTAGGAACTAGCCATGATGATGATGAGGAGGTGATCCTCCTTCTTCATTATTCCATTTACTTTGTGTAAAGCTCCAGTTCCACAGAGCATGATACTGCCACCACCATGCTTGACGGTAGGTTTGGTGTTTTTGGGGTTAAAAAAAAGTCAAAGACCTGCCTAAGACAGTCTGAAACCAGTCTTCAAACAGTCTTAAACTAGGACCAAAATCAAACCAAAACCACTCCTAAAAAGTCCATGATATTAAAAAACCAGTCCTTAAAAGTTCTGAAACCAGGACCAAAATCAAACCTAAACCAGTCAGAATCCAGTTCTAAAAAAGTCAAAAACCAGCACAAAGTCTGGACCAAAATCAAACCTAAACTACTGCCCCCATCACTCTGGAACAGGGTAAATCTGGACTCATTAGACCACATGAACTTCTTCCATTGATCCAGAGTCCAATCTTTATGCTACACAACAAACTGAAGCCTTTTTTTCTGATCATCCTCACTGAGCAGTGGTTTTCTTAGAGCTACAGCTGTTTAGTCCCAATCCTTTGAGTTCCCTTCATGTGGAAATTTTCTTCCTTTCACTATCAAACAGCCGTGAGTTCTACTGTTGGTTTCCTACGATCATCTAAGAGTTTGTTCCTGGAAGATGATGGTTCTCCACTATCCTCCAGGTTTTAATAATGCATTGGACGGTTCTTAACCTGATTTTAATCGTTTCTTCTCCTTAGTTGTTTTCTTTGCTTGATGCAGGCCAATAATTTGACCCTTCTCAGACAGATGAACATCCTTTCCATGACCACAGGATGTGTCTTCCACCATGGCTGTTTAAGAAATGAGAATCAGGTAGGGTTAAAGAAGTTGTTGTCATCACTGCAGTAATTATTCAATGGAAGGATCTGAACTGTTTAGTTAAATCCAGGAGGAGACTTATTTGTGGACAGACAGTGTGTGTCAACAATGACTGATGAGACAACTGAATTGTTCTTGGTGTACAACAGTTAGAGAACCACTGTTCTACCTCTCAGTCTGAAGCCTTTTTGTCCTGATCATCGTCATTGATCAGAACATCCCACAGGTTCTGAGTGGGGCTGAGGTCTGGACTCTGTTTTTTCTGATCAGCTTCACTGATCTGTGGTTTTCTTACAGCCACACAGCTGTTTAGTCCCAGTCCTTTGAGCTCTCTTCTCATTGTCCGTGTGGAGATACTCTTACTTTCACTATTGAACATTTCCCTGAGCTGCCCTGTTGTTTTTTTACGGTTTGATTTCACCAAACGTTTCAGGGATCTCCGGTCCCGATCATTCAGGATTTTGTTCCGACCGCATTTGTTCCTGGAGGATAAAGGTTCTCCACCCTCCTTCCAGCTTTTAATAATGCGTTGGACGGTTCTTAACCCGATTTTTGTGCTTTCAGAAATCTCCTTAGATGTTTTTTCTGCCTGATGCAGTCCAATAATCTGACCCTTCTGAAACTGATTCACGTCTTTTCCACGACCACAGCAGACGTCTTTAGACATGTTTAAGAAATGAGAAGCTCGTTAAAGAACTCGTTTCTCATGCAGTAATCATCCAGGGGAAGGCTCTTACCTATCTGTCAGTTAAATCCTGGGGGTGACTTTTATTTTGGCCAGGCACTGTATTTATCTCATGTAAATACTACAGGGATGCTAGACTTAGCATGTTAGCTCAACAGCTCCTCCTGCCGATGACGTCTGTCAAAGCACCGACACGTCATGTTCGGTCAGCGTCTACATCCGCCCACAGAAAAAATAGTCCCACACCAGAAACTTTTGATATCCAGTAATTTTTATTAATAAATGATTGTTTTCATAATAAATAATTATGGAATTTGTAAAGACATGATCATAATTAACATAAAAACATTAGCTTTTTTTTTTTTTTTTTTTTAAGTTTTTAAAATATATGCCAGATATATCCCATGGACTTCAAAAGTCCCTCAGTTATAGATTGACCCTATAGTTTCTCCTCTGCACGGATCCATAAGCAGCTTTAAGGTTTCTCTCTGTGCAGATGTGGGAGTGTAGGTGCATCATCAGGTGTTCTCTATGCAGGAATAGCTTCCAACAATCATCAAACTTAAATAACCTCTCTCCATCGTTGCTGTTGTCTTTTGAAAGCAACATCCTGTTTTAAACAGAGTAGATGTGACAGCTTCCCTCAGCATCAGTGTTTCCTCAGATATTGCTAATTCCATCACTGCTCAGCTTCTCTGGAGAGGCAACAGCTTCCTGACGAGAGGTTTTTCTGCTCTTCTATTCCCTTCTTTCTGGATTTGCATGTGCAGCAGCAGAGCGGCTGATGAAGAACCCCGATAGATGGCAGCTCCTTCCGTTTCATTAGAAAGTTATTTCACACAGCTGGAGGCAGCAGAGTCCAGCGTCGCCTCCAGCTGAATTTCTTCCTCTTTCATGTGCTGGAATTACAGATCTTGTCTCTGCTGGGCCTCTATGTCGGGACTCCACTCCTGCTGAGGAGGAAACTCTTCTTCTGAGGCTTCAGCTGCATCTTTTAAACATGAAGGAATATTCACTCAGTCTAATTTAGTGATTTCCTCGAGCTCTGGAACAGAAATATGCAAAGGTTTTCCCCTCAGGTTCTGTCAATCTTTGTTTTCTCCCCTGATGCCACTGAACTGAACTGTGTCCAATAGAAAAGGTGCTCTTATTTTGAAAGGGTTAAGTTATTGTTTATGCTTTTAAAGTCAAACTTGTGGCATCTGGAACATTAAATTTTATGAATGATATGTTGTTTTTAAGCTTTCAGGATATTTTAGCTTGACTCCAGCTCCCTAAATCCACAATTTTAAGTTCTGTTGGTGATTAAAATCATTAATTAAAATAATAAATTGTTTTCCTCTGATCTTTGCAGACAGTTTTTGTCAGTTTGGCTGATTTTACCCTTAATATTTGTAATTATCTCAGATGTTTGTGATTTGGTTGTTGTAGTAGAAGGTGTATCCATTTCATATATTTTGAATATAAAAGCTTAATTCTTAATGTTAGCAAGAACTCAGGAGACTGCAGGAATTTTAAATCATTTTCCTACAAGTGTACAAGACAACATTTTGGATAAAAATTTGGATCACCAGATGCTCACTTTTTCCTCACAATTCACTACAGATATCATAAAAGTAAAACAAATAAAGTAGAATATATATTTTGTAATGGCTGGTAAAGTTGCACAAAAAACTAAGCCACAATTTCAAAAAGCATGCAGCAAAGATGCAACAATTTCTACGACTCATTCATCAACAGTAACTCAACAAATGTGACCGATAGCCCACTTCTTCTGAACCAACCTGTCCTTAGAGATGAATAGATCTTACACACCTGAGTTTAAACGGGGTGTAGCTGCCTGACATATTTGTTCGGTTCATTGCTGAGTATTTAAACAGAGACAGCGAACACGAAGGAGTTCCAAGATGAGAAGTTTATTGGTTTGCAAAGTAGCTGTTTTTACAAAAGCAGGGAGAAGGAGGAAAAAACACGTCAGAGTGTACCGTCTTCATCTAAACACTGGTTCTGTGAACACTGTCAACAGACACTAAATTTGGGGTCATTTTCTGATTATTTTGGGAAGTGCTCCTGTCTTTTTAAAAAATTTTTTCCCTGTGTGACGACCAGAAAAAAGCTGCTCCGCTGATCAAACAGCTCGGGAAGATGAAAGACCTTCAGAAGATCACATGAAGCAACAACCGGTGATCTTCAGACTCCCTGAAAACTGGCGTCAAAGTCATGTTTAACCTTGTTTCGCAGTTGAAAGAAAAAGCAGTCGGGGCTTTTCCATCCAGACACGAAACGTTCCTTATCGCAAAACACTTTTCAATTCATAGAAACAGCAAAAATGCTTCAACCCTGCTGGTTACACTGGAATAAATAGAAATGATAACATGATTGTACAACCACACGACACATTAGTCTACTTCTACTTCATTAATGGTCATGGTGAAGCCATTTAGCACTTTTTAGCAGTTCTGTTTCATTGTTCTACTTGTTAAAAATCACGGGGAAATAGTTCAATTAGTCCAAATATTTGCTTTGGGCGTCTAAATGTTTGTATCAGCAGTGTAATTTAATATCAAGAGAAGCACTAAACTTTCATTTTCATACACGCTAGGCTAGAAAAGTAAATAGGCGGGAAGAAAACGCGTTGGATAGGTGGTAAGAAATAAAAACAGCATGCTTGACTGAAACAAAAACTGGCAACACACCAGTAATAAGTCAGTCTGTTTTACAAATCGCCAGGTACTCGCTTACATGCACAACAAAATGCTTCCAGCTCAGCTTGTTATCCGTAAAAAAACGAAGCCCACCGAGGCCACGTTCATAAATATGTACATCCAAAGTCCAGATGCTCAGTAACACACAGACCTGGGTCAAATAAACAGGTGTTAAGGTAGGGAGGGTCCATTTCACAACTAAACAGAGCAGATCCTAAATAACTTGGGTGAATATTACCAGATCATCGGATTACAATCAGGAAGAGAATGACATTCAGCTTTTCTTATATCTTTAAAGGGTTGTAGAACAATTAAAATAATACTTCAGAGAGATAAATTATGAATTCCCAAGATTGTTGGTGGAAAGATGGGATCATCAGGAGATCATGAACACTAGATTTCAGGAAGAAACACAATATTCCACGCACATGTACCAAAAAAGTGTCTTTTTAAGTGTAACACTAAGCAGTTGTGAGTCTTGTAAGTGGACAGCAACACTGTTTTTTAAAGTGCAACTCAACCAAAGCTCGAGTACCTTCCAGCTGTTCGCAAACAAACCAACAAAACCGATCTGCACACACACACTCGCACAAAACGCCTCCTGGTTCGAGCCCTTTAATTCAGGAAGTCTTGAACTGTTTGTCTCCCTCCCCCATGATTCCTGCTGCCAGAAAAACCCCACTTCAACGCACATCTTTAGTTTCTACGTCACTCAAGTCACACGGATTATATCAACATGTCATAACAGGAAACTGTAGTTACAAATGGTCACCAGTTAATAGAAAGAACACAAAAACCCAACAACACACCCCATCAACACAGCTATCTGTACACATTTGTTCTGCTGTAATACTGGAGTAAATGATGCATCACGCTGGCTTCAAGAAAAAAAAAAAAGCTTTCCTGTTTATGTCCGAAATAAACCAGCGCCTGCCGGGAGGAAAAGGAGGAAGACCTCGTCTGACAAGCCAGGCGGAAACAAAGTCCCGAGCAGTCGAGTTATTGCTAGGAACTAATAAATACTCAGTGCATGAAGCCGCTCAGATGGATGCAGGTAATGAGATGTTAAACAAAGAGGTTTCCTTCATTAACGTGAGCGACGGCGTGCATCAATTACCGACTGCTCTGCACAGATGTCAGTCCTAGAGATGACGGGAGAGAACCCTCATTAGCTCGTTACGATGGAATGCTTAAAATGTCAAAATCTTAATTATGTGCAGCTTTAAAATGTGGATACTTCTCTTTAAAGGTGATCCAGTTCCAAGTTTTAGTCAGAAAAAGCAGAAATTAGCCACTTTTCAATATGAGACCATTTATAAAGGGTCTGTAAGTCGAGGAAGTGTGTTTAATAAATCATTTGCTAATGTTTTATAAATAATAGAGCAGAAAATTAACAGCTAGGTGACTTTTTAGTTACTGGAAAACATCTGGACCAGATTGTTTAGTAACAGCCTACAAACACGTCCAATTCCAGCCTTGATTCATTATTATAAACTGTCAGAAAACTTTATTAGCATGTCTAACTGCAGAACTGTTGGATTGTTAGACATTTAACAACCTTTAACTGCACTATTCCCAAACACAAGAGGGATTTCTCACAACCTGGCAACCCAACTGATTTCTAAAAGCATCAGCAAATGATTTATTGGACTTAAAAACTCTTTACTAGTGAACAGAAACCTGAAATCTGTGCAGTCGCCTCACACAGCATCCCATACTGGAAGAAGAAGTGTAAACAGAGCACCTTAAGACGTAATACTTGTAATATTCGAGAGTTTTGCATTGAAGATAACCACAACTATTAGTGGGTTTGTTAGCACTCGCTTTCTGCCTTAGATAACAAAAAGAATCCTGCAAAGAGTGGAATTTGTTCTGAAGATAAAACCATGCGATGCAACACAGACGTCAATAAAAACCTGCTGGCTGTTTTAAACACGGCTGGAACTGCTTTATAGTGTTTGTCTGCTGATGTGGAATGATACAGGAAACATAGAAGACGTACAGTTTAATGAACTAGAACAGCACCAGCCAGAAACTTTAAGAAACTTATTCTGTGCATCACTATTGTCTGCTATGCTACTATAGAGACATGAACACTATACATTCAAACACCACCAGGATCTGCTCCTGCTTCCAGACTGACTGACCGTCGAATGCGACTGAAGGTTTTTGGCGCTCAGATCAACACTTGCACACTTCGGAGAGAGTTTCTTCCTTCTAAATAAGCACTGAAGAATTGTTTTGTGAGAGTATAGAGAGCTTGCATATTGTTTTAGTGGAACATTCTGGTGAAGTTTGCAGGAAAACAAAGCGTTCTGTGAGTCCGGTTTTGAAACCCTATTTAAAAAAAACTTCCTCTAATCTCCTCATCCATCAGAGGAAACGTCAGAACTGGACTCCAGCACGTGTTTTTTTTCTGCAATGATCACTAAAATGAGTGAAAACTATCATCACACGCCATGTTCAATATGGGACGCTGCATCCTTGTCATGATATAATCCTCATTTTTGGGTATTTAGGTCGGTGAGGCTGCAGCGTGTTACCATGACAACTGGAACATACCCAAGGGATGGCAGAGGAGCGCTGACTGACTCGGATTAGAAAACAGGGTGTTGCTCTGATGTGATCAAAAGATGAGAGTCTCCAAAAGATAAATGCAACAATAATTACACATCCAGCTGAAATGTGTGAAAACCTGCAACAGTTTTCTGATTTAAACCAGATTTCTCTGATATGAGAATTGTTTCAGCCCGTGTGGGAATTACTGACGGCTCAGGTTGAATAGTCAGATTCAGCAGAGCATTTGTCACTGTGCTCTGGTGAAATATCAGCGTGCATTTTCCAGTTTATCCAAAAGATGTCAGAAGATTTTTACACGTTTAAAGTTGCTAGACCAATTTGAACAGTCTTCAGTTTAGCTAAAGGATTAAATTGCTCGCTAGTAATTCAAATTTTTCTGCCAATAAGCTTGAACATTAGTGTCTCAGTGATATTTTTACCTGAGTAACTGGTTTCTAGAGTTATTTTTCCAAGGTCTCCTCACCTGCTTCCCTAAAGGATTCATCCGAAAAAAATTTATGTGCTATAAATAATCCCTGATCCGACAAAACTCTGGCTACGAGGAAAGATCCCTGAAAAACGGAGCAAACACATTCACCCACAGAGCTTCATCACATCAGATCCTGGTCAAACAGAAAGAAGAGAAAGAAACGAAGCAGAAAAACTCTAACTTGTCGCTGCTGGAGCCTTTTATCCCAGCGTTGCATGATGGGTAATGGATGATGACGTTACAGGTGTGTGTACGGTCATCTGTGATCAAGTCCTCGCTTCACAAACGACGTGCAGAGCGGGAAGTTAGCCAAGCTTGGTGATCTGTAGGTCTCCTTGTATCCGTACCGTGTCGATAGACTGCAAAGATTTTACTTTGTGATAAAAGTCAAAGAGCTGGTGTCCGTCCACGAATATCCGGAACCTCTGGTGCTCGCAGTGGATCTCAATCTGCAGGGACGGAAAAAGAAAAGGACAGAGAGGAAGAAGAGAAAGAGAACAGAAAGAAAGATTTGAATGACATAAGTTGTGATGAAGAAAAATACCTTTAAGTTCCAGATGCTAAGCTAAGCTAACTGGCTGCAGCTTCACATTGTAAAGACGATTGTTGAACTCTTCCCTTGATAATCTTTTCCATCTTACATTTATCTCCCTTGTAAAACCAAACCCAATAAAAGTCATTTGTGATGTGCTCGTCTAAAAAATTGAAGTAAATTCACAGTAAGTACGTTGTTTAAATTCTGCAGAAGTGCAAATAAAAAACTGTACTCTGCTTGACCTGCTTTTTGATTTTTATGACCCAAGAACATTTCTGTAAATGTTCAACCATCTCAAGCATCTTCTTAGTCAAACACAATCACTGTAAAATCATCAAACATGGCCTCCTGTCTACGACCAGTTTACATGAAAACGCCCTCCAAGATAAACCATTTAAAGCAGATTTGTTTAGTTCTGACACTTGGAAAAAAGTCAAAGCAATAAAAGAAATATGTGTGGTATTCTCAGTCACTTTCCATCTCTGCATCTGACTTTAGATTTAAGATCATCTGAAATGATCCGATTGATTTGCAAGTTTGCACTAATTTGGGGTGACGAGTTCATCTCCTGATTCTAAGTCCTGATTCATGTTTTAGCTCAGTTTTGGTCTCCACCAAGTCCTGAAGGAAAATTCTTCAGCTCATAAATGATGCCAACTTTTTTAGTGTTTGGTGTAAAAATGTTCCTCTGCACCCAGAAACATCTGTAAAGACCAGCAAAATTTGCTGGATTTTGGTTGATTTTTTTTGGTGAATGTTCTTAAAGAAAATATTACAAGTTTTACTGATATATATATAAGGAATCACTTTGGATATTTTTAGCATTTTTTGGAAGATTTTTACTCATTTTTTTGAAAATATTTACAAGAATTTTCTTGCCAAATTTGGGGAATTTTTTATTTATTTTTTTTTTTTAAATAAAACTTTTACAGGAAACTTTTAAGGAATTATTGGAATTTTCTTCCTGAAGGTTTTGCAAATTTTCAGAAATTTGGGTAATTTTTTTGCTGAGTTTTTGGATTTTTTTTCAGATAAAGAAACAATATTTTCTGGTGCCCGTAAATGAGGACAACAGGAGGGTTAACAACAATTGATGTATAACATGAAGAGCCATCTGGTAAACCAACTTGGAAATGAAAAGTCCAAACTACAGTCTGAACTGATGCTCCATATCTGCTGTTTTTAGTGTTTTAACATTTATCAAACCCCCCCAAAGTCTGCTAAAAGTCAGTCTGTACTTCTACAACCAGCAAACCTCAATGAACTGAGAACAACGATTCAACAGTGTGAACTGTTCTCTGCGTTTTGAACCAAAACGCAACAAACCAGTAGGTGTGATCTCACAGCTCGAGGAAAACCGTTTCTGACGGAGCAGCAGAAACGAGCGATCCTTCTCTGAAACCACAGCTCATCATGTGTTCGTCCACATGCCTCCGAGGTTATGAGATAGTTTGTTGGAAAGGATAATCTGAAGCTCCCAGTTTGTGACACACCATGACCTCCTCAGCCACTCCGACCACAAACAATGAGACTTTATCTGGAAACTGACACTCAGAAACCGCAGGCAGGAATCACCTCTAAAAATAACTGCAGTAGTTTCAGTGGATTATTCATTCTTAAAAGGAAGTCAGGACTGACTCTTCTCTCATCTAGTACAAATTCTCATTTTTCAGTCAGAGAGCAGATTTCTCTTGTTAAACATGTCTTCACACGTTTTCATTTGAACACCACATGTGTTGTTGATGTCCACATTCAGAATTACTGGAGCAGAATATGACGTTAAAGCCCTCACAAGTCCTCGGGTCCAACAATTACTCATCCTGCTGCTCAAACCCCCTGACTTCATCCAGAACATGAACAGCTGATGCTGCCTCTCATGCAGTAAACAGACCACAGGCTGTATTTACATCACACAGAACATGCACCGTGGAAGCATTTCCTGTTTGTCTCTTCATTTCTCTGCTGCAGGAAAATTTGCAACATGACACGAGGTTATCAGTCACACAGATAGTTTCATGCTATTGTCAGGAATTTATAAAGAAAAGTCCACTTTTGCAGACAACTTGAGAAACAGAAGTGCAACAGCAGTTTGCACATTTAAGCCTATTTGCTGTTAATCACAGAGCTCTGTCTGACTACTCAGTTATTTAAACCTTCAAACCCTAAAATCTCAAGATATTTAGGAATTGAATTCGCGCAACCTGGTTTGTGGAAAATATCTAACAGACAGATATTATGATTGTATTGTTTAAAATCACGCTTTAGTTCAATGTTAACTACATAATATATTTAATCCTTGTCTTGTCTTAACATCCTGAACACTCCTCCTGTCCTCAGGGTCAAAAATGAGCCTCTAAAATGAAGCAGCTTTATTGAATTTTCAACCAAAAATCTATTTTACATGAAAAAACAACCTGTCATGCAACGCACACTTTGTGACTATCTGGATTTTCCCTCTTCAGAGGGCAGAAAGCCTGGATTTAATCAGTGAACACCACTCGTTTTTATCACATCACACATATAACTGTTTTCTTTACTAAAGTAGAGGATTATTATCACTATTATAGCTGCTAAAGGTACTGCATAGGTGTAAACATTACTTGTTTAGTCAGAGACAGTACTTGTATAGCCAGCAAAACAACCAGAAATGTGCAGAAAGTAGCTTTAAATGCATTTTTGAAAGGAAACACCAATAGAGTTCTGTATTCTGTACTACGGAATTCAACCACAAAAATTCAACTAAAAAAACATTCGTAATCATTGCTCCCACCCACAACAATGATTAGAATAAAATGCAACAATAGATGCAAAACAGAAATATCCATCCATCCATTATCTACACACTGTTTAATCCCCATTAGGGTCATGGGAGGGTGGAGTGTATCCCAGCTGACTGAGGGTGAAGGTTCACCTGGACAGGTAACAGTCTGTCACAGGGCTCCACATAGAGACAAACAATCACTCTCACATTCACACCTACGGACAATTTAGAATAATCAATTAACCTCAGCATATTTTTGGACTGTGGGAGGAAGCCGGAGAAAACCCAGCAGGGAAAACATGGAAACTATTCAGAAAGATCCCAGGAAGGCCAGGACAAAGCAGAAATATAAAAAACATGTTTAAATCCAACTAGCTTATTTAGGACAGTATGCCAGTGTATGTGCATGGACTTTCCAGGTGGATTAGTCTCATAGTGCAGCACACAGTATTTGTTGTACAGTTTTACCTCATGGATGTCCGGAAAAACTCAGCTCTATGACCTGCTGGTGGCTGAAAACTAAAAACTGCCCTCATGGCTTCATTAGACAATGTTTTACTTTGTCTAATGGTGGAGTCACTTCAGGAAAAGTCATTGAATTTCAAGTTGAGAAAAGATCATTTAGGGTTTTTTCTCTGCCAGATCATTTCTGACCCCAAGAACAACATGAGGGTTAAAAACATGACAGAGCTTCACCATGTCCTCTAAAGCAGGACTGTCACATAACGAGGACGACATGAACCAGAATCACTGAGCCAACAGTTTAAATCGTCAGACACACTGCATAACACACATTCTACGCAAGATTTCAATTTGAAATCAATTCAAATTCAACATGATATAGTGTATGCTCGCTGCATCTGTGTTTTAGCATCTTTCTGTTCATGCGTCTGCACACCCACCACATTAGACAAGAAAACAGAATGAAAAACGGTGTTTTAAAGAAACTGGAACCCGTTAAATCTGTCAGCATTCTTGCTAGCATCACACCTGACAGAACTGGGCTTCACTACCATCCTCTGAAGGCTGCACAAGGACAGACACAAAACCTTTTTGAGCAGCGAGAGACAAGCGTGTCTTGAAAATCCCTGCAGCCAGAAAACACGCTGCATTCAGAACGAGCCAGTTGGCATTATTCTAGATGAGCTGGACAAGTCTAGAAGGGAACAAACTGCTTTCAGAGATCTGGCTGCAGAGCCAAGTAGAATGTGAACACAACCAGTGGGAAAAAATGGTCACTTTAGAGGAAAAATAGCAGATTCTTCAGACAGATGCCCAAAGTGTAACCTTGTTAATAAAAAATGAGTCTCAATCAGGAGCCCTGACAGAGGGGAGCATCCAGCAGCCTCCATAACCTGCCGCCCACTAGGGAGGGGCCCAGCATCATTACATATGTAAACAGATCATGAATTTTTTTACCCTAAAAGGCTGATCGGGGATGAAGGGAAAGTAGGCGGTGGACGCCTCCTCCTCCGTCCACTTCCCAGAGACTCGGGCGTTGCGGAGGAACTGGCGGTCGGTGAAGCGGGCGGTGAGCTTCAGGGCCACGTCAAGCTGAGGATCCTCCTTCTCTGAGTCGCGGCCACAGGTCAGGCTGACGTCAAAGCTGAGGGAAGGAAGAAAACAGAGGCCTGAGGTGGTAAAGTGGACGTCAGATGTCCAGCGGCTAATCTGGGATGAGTCAAATGCAAAATTCTGCTGCTGCAAACCAAGTGACTGTTAATTATGCATAATCCCTGCTGCTAGTTTGGGGGTCATCGCCTTCCTGGCAGCTGTGCAGCTTAAACACAAGCATCTCTGTGTTTCACTGCGTGTCCATGGTTACAGGAACAAACCGTCTAACCGCTGAGATGCAACAAAGGAAAACAGCTGTGTGTTCAGAGCCTCGGAGGAGCTTCGTCAGCCGGGACGTTCACATGAACTCTGGCACGAATCTCTGCCAGCAGATGAGGTCACAGCGAGGATTCTTCCAAGTTTAACACAAGTTTCCATGTAGGGCAGTGGACACACCCAAACTAGTCACTGGGGATTCTTCTTTCTGTTTTTACCCCCCTCTTTTTTCTTTCCTCCCTGCCGCTGAGGGAACGCCCTGTCTCTGCATAGTGAAGGAGCCACCATTCTCTGTGGCTGCCCACGCAGAGTGTCCTGGAGCGGCTGTTCAAGTCTGACTGGCCTCACAGCAACACCTCACTCTGCTGCATGCACATGGATGTGAAATATGCAGAAACAGAAGCCGGGCTGCAGATAAGGAGCGTTTGCATGCTCTGTAGAGGTCTTATCTCACCTGTCTGGCTCCAGGTCCACAATGCCCATCACTATGATCTTCTTCCCTGGCCTCATGCCGCCCCGGATGCGGCCGCTGAATGGCACCGTCTGCAAAACACACTCAATTATTACGCACAGCCCGCAGAGCGCATCAAATTAGGATAGCAGATGAGACATTTCCTACCAGGAGTCGAGATAAATCCTCCTTGTCAGGTGAGATGAGGCCGGGGTTCCCCAGCGAGTCGTTCAGGTGGTCCTCCTCCACATTCTTCAGCACCAGCAACACAAAAACACAGCAGGAAAACTATCATTTCTCTCCGTCAGGCTGGATCTAAGCTGACCTGGCTCAGGTTAAAGCCCAACATGAGGCTGGAGGCCTTTGATTCCAGGAACATTCAGACTGGCCTGGCTAAAAAAACAACGCCGAGGTGGCAGCAGCTCCGTCCTGTTCTCAGATCGGTTTGGTTAGAAATGAGCTTGTACACCGGTGTGAGCGGCCTAGGTGAGCAAACACCGTGGATACATTCACCACCATGCATTTCCCGTTTCCTCCCACGGCCACACATGAAAGAGGAGTCGCCTCTGAACGGCGGCATTGACAACCAGCACGGATAAACGACATAACGGTGCGTAAAATCCTAAACCTCAGGCCGTTATGCGCTGAAATAAACGTCCGCACATGCAACCCGCCGCCCCGCTTCCCCCGTAAAGCCTCAGAATACTCACTATTCCGTCGCTTTCCGCTGCCTGCACCGCCATCTTGAGCAGAAGAGCATAAGATGCTGATTACCGGAGCAGCCACCGGGGAGCGGAGAGTCAGCGGCGTGGCACCGACTCAGGAGGAGATTCCTGTTCCTGCGTCCTGATCCTGGATCCACGTCTGGCTGGCTGCTCCGGGCCTCACGGTCACCGAGGAGGACACCCCTCCAGTGGGTGGATATCTGCTGACGTATGCTTTATAATAATTACAGACTGCAGGCTTTAATCCCCGTCTGTTGGAGAAGCTAATCAGACAGATTTCCTCCAACCCTTCACCCAATTAGGCTGCGCGCACTTTGGACACTTTTGGAGTTTTTTTTTTTTTTTTTTCAGGATTGGTGCAAGAAAAAAAAAAGAAAAAAAAGGAAATAACTGCTCAGTCTGGCTGCTGCTTGCGTGTCGTTAATTCGGTGTGGATGTGACACGGAGGGATCTGTTTGGCCTAATTGGCCAAAGTTGAGAACACTCAATACTCCTGAATGATTAAACTGGACTGTAGGGCTCAGAGGCGGCAGCGGGCTAAAAATAGCTGGAAATAAACCAGTTTCTGCTCACTTGTGAGGCCGGAACTTTAATTGGTTTTCACTGAATCATGGCTCTCATTGACTTTTATTCACCCCCTCCTCTGGTTTTATTACTGAGCATGCAATCCTCCCCCTTTATCTCCCTCCCTCACCCATCTCTCTCTCTATTTATTTCTGATTGTCTCTTATTCAGTTTGTCTTCTTTCGTTTAACTGGTCCACGGCGCCCCTCTGTGGACATCTTAATGCATCACAAGCTTCAGCAACTTTCCAGAATCCATTTCATAGCAAAACATCTTTACTAGTAGAGCTGCAATGATTAATCGATTAGTTGTCCACTGTGAAATGAATCACGAGATGTTTTGATAATTAATGATTAATTGGGTTGAGTCATTTTTCAATAAAATAAGTCAGAATTTTGCTCACTCCAGGGTTGTGGACAAAAACAAGGCATTTGAGGACTTCATCTTGGGTTTTGGGAAGCACTAATTACCACGTTTCACCATATTCAGACTTTTTTTATGGACAAAACAACGATTTGATTAATCAACAGATTAATCAACAGTAGAAATTATCACTGAAACCAGTCCTGTCTGCCATAGAAATGAAAGGTTGATGCATTACTGAAAGTGAAAACTCATTTTCAAGACATTTGAGGCATTAAAGCCATTTCTTTTCATCTAAACATAACAAAGTCTCATTAGATGGACTTACAGTTGTAAGGACCATGTATATCATGGCAATCTTGAGGTTTCAGTGATTCCTTTAGCTTTTTATTTTCTATGATAGAATGATTGAAATCCACAAAAATACAATCATGCATTTTGGTTCTTTTATAGATTCATTATATGTCTTCCAGAAATATGACAAAATCTGCTGTATCAATGCTAATATTTAGTTAAATGTCCTTTTTACCATTTTCAACTCAAACGGGCACTATAGCCGCCTACAAGCTTCTGATTGTGTATTGACTGATGGTCCAGTTCAACTAAATCTGACACAAACTTGTTTCTTCATCACAGTCCAGAGTTTCTTGATGGATTTAAGTCAAGACTTTAGGGACAACAGTCTGTCTGAAACCTTCATTCTAGCATGATTTAACCGTTTCTTTCCCACTTTTGATGTGTGTTTGGGCTCAACAACCAATCCAAGATCAACCTTCTGGCTGATGACTTTAGGATTTCCTGAGGTTATCTACCTTCTTCATTATTCCATTTACTTTCTGTAAAGCATCAGAGCATATGATACTGCCACCACCATGCTTGATGGTAGGTTTGGTGTTCTTGGTGTTAAATGTTAAATCTTCCGTCCTTCAAACATATTTTCAGAGAACTTTCCTCCAGAAGGCCTTTTCTTTGTCCATGTGATCAACAGCAGACTTGAGTGGAGCTTTAAGGCTCTGCTTCTAGAGGAAGAACTTCCTTCTTCATGGAGCCTCTCAGCTCATATTGATGTAAAACCTTGTGGACACTGACAGCTGTTTGTTCCAGCAGCTTCTCATTCATTCAGACCTGCTTTTTGATGGTTCCTGGTTGACTCTTTACTATTGTGACTGATTATCTCTCAGCAGAAGGTTATATTTTGTGTTTTCTTCCCAGTAACTGACACAACTGTATCAAGCACTTTAAACTTAACCCTTTGATGCATAACCTGGGTCAAAAGTGACCCAAATCCAATGGAAAATGGGTATCTCCTGATGTGGTCTACGTATCAAAGGGTTAAACAGTTGTTTCCACAGCTGGTTTTGGGATCTATAGCTGCTTTGAAATGACTCCAAGTTACTTTCCTGACTTGATCAAGTCAATGACTTTCTTTTTCAGATTTTTGCTGAGGTCCTCAGGCTTCCTATCAAAGTGTTTGTGGCTGAATCTAATATTAAATGGGACCTACAGTATTTAAATTGGCTCAGAGGAGTCACCAGCTGTTGTCAATCATAATCACTCAGAGGAAGTGAAGAGGTCATGCCACTACAAAAATTTGATCAACACAACTCTCACACATCACATCCTGCCATATTTTCAGCAGGCGTGAACTAATTTATGAAGGAACCAAAATGCATGATTGGTCTTTAATCATTCCATTATAGAAAACTCAGAAAACCAAACTCTGAATTTGAGCTCCAACATGTCATTGTCTTTGGTTTTGTTCTGTTTACTTCCTGTTTTATTCTGAATTTCACTATCCGTTTGTGTCTTTTGTGGTTTTACTTCCTTCTTTTGTCATTTTTTTTCCCCCCTCCTGATTTGTTCCACCTGTGTCTGATTATCCAATCAGCTCCCTGGATATATAGTCCTGCATCTTCTGCTGTCTTTGTCAGTTCATCATGTTGGTTTCCCTCCTATTTGTTGCTCTCATTGTCTTCCACCAGATTCTTCTTCTTGTTCCTCTGTTTTGTGTTTTTTGTTCTTTTGATTTCAGTGGATTTTTGAATTCAGGTTTGTGTGGATTGTATTTCTCCCTGGATCAGCAGCCGTTTATTCACTTGTACCTCCCTATAAGTTTCTTTATCAACGTTTGTCTGTTTGTTTCCACAACCTACCTGCCATTTAAAGTACATTTTGGTACGGTTTCATCTTGAACTTAATGTTATTGCAAAGAGTTGAAGTGTATTATGTTGCTCTTGTACAGTGTCCATACAAGTATTCATCTCTTTCTTAAGGTTTCCAGTTATATTGCTTTTCACCATTGAGTCATCGTCAATTGAACTTGGCTTTCGTGACAAGAGAAGTTAATTTACAGGTCAAATGTGGTTCAATTGTTTGTTCTTTCATCTATACTTACCTTTTTTTCTTGTGATTCACCATGGAGGACAAATGTTGGGGAGGAGGCTGCCCAGCACTTCCTGAATTTATGGTGTTGGTGATGTCCGAGTGACATCACTGGGCCAGACTGAGTGGATGGTTTTTTTCTGTTTTGATGGATGGTGTTTTTCTGTTTTGATGAATGCTGTTTTGTCTTTAAAGACCTCTTTCAATAGTGACTTTACATGCTTACCTCTCACAAGAAAACCTACTGAAGGAGGTCACCAAGACACCTATGACTTCTCTGGAGGAGCTACACGTTTCAGCAGTTGAGACGAAGCTTGAGACTGTGCATACAATGGCTGTTTCCTGTTCTAGTCAAGGCTTTCTGAGAGTGCCAAAGAGAGACACTGTTCAGAAAAACTCATATTAAATCTGGACTAGAGTTCACCTGGAGACTCTGAAGTCAACTAGAAGAAGGTTCTTTGGTGTGATGAAACCAAAACTGAGCTTTTTTTTGATATTCAGACGAGGTGCTAATGCAACAGTGTATATGTGATAATTCCACTTGCTGCAATTTGTTTGCGTTTATTGTTATTGGCTCAATAGCGCCCTCTCTGGAGCTGTGGTGTGCAGCTGGTGTTGGTGGCAAACTGTCATTTACTGAGAGGCGTGCACGAAGTGGGTCAGAGAGCACAGCATGGGATCATAAATTGTTTCTTTCGTGTTGTTCCTTTGTTTATTTCATGAGTATATGTACACTGTGATCTATCCAGATGATGATTAGAGTGTGGTGACATATATTTAATGTTTTTATGGTTTGGACATGTAATGAGGGAGTTGGAGGCACTCCGTGAGCTAGCCATGTAGCTAGCATTAGCTTAACGAACGTGCTCCTTTCTTTGGTGTGCTGTGCACGAGACGACTGAGCCACTGACCAGAGGTTACCTGATGTCACCAGGTACATATTCTGTTTCATTAACTTGTTGTATTGTGTAATGTATTGTATAATTGTGTAAATACTGTCAGTTCCTGAGAGGCGTGCACGAGTGTGCTGTGCACGAGACGACTGAGCCGCTGACCAGAGGTTTCCTTGTGTTACCAGAATTAAACGGCACAAAGAAGACGATATTGGCCTTCCGACTTCTTTATTAAACAAAACGCAAGGCAGAGTCGAGGGGTTTGAACCAGCCAGTGACAGTGTCACTGCACGGTTACACTAAAATACTCCACATCATCGCAAACATGTCGTCCACGGTGGTAGCAGCATCATGACGTGAAGCACGGCGGTGGCAGCATCATAGTATGAAGCATGTTGGCAGCATCATAATGTGAAGTTGAACTTACTTATGCAATCTTTCATTTTGCTTTATATTTATAATTCATTTATGTTACTTTGATTATATATATATATATACGTGTGTATGTATATATATATATATATATATATATATATATATATATATATATATACATGTGTATGTATATGTGTGTTAAATTCGTTCCAAAAATGCCAAAACTGAATTAACAATGATTCTGAATGACTTGTTTTCTTTCTAATATTGTACATTACTAGCTAAACACCACTTAGGCCTTCGTTCATCTGAGTTTTTTTTGGTTTGTACTACCATCTTGTGGTCGCTTAGGGAACGACACCAACACTTCAACAATACTTAAAAAAATATTTACACATAATTTCTTCTTAAACCTTTTCTTGCCGAATTTTGCAGGGAGAAGGAAGATCAAACATGCGTGGGAAGAAAGGATGTCTTGGTTTTCACATAATGAACCTGCGTCTCCATCAGTGGATTAGAAAAGGAAACAGAGCAGGACCCCTGGAAACACAATCCACGATCCTAAAGGCTCTGTGGGAAATGAGATGACCGCTGAGTATCAGTCACTGCAGACAGGCTGGGTCCACTGGAAACAGCAGCTTAGAAAATGTACAGCAGGTAAAGTAGCTCAGGAATGCAACAAAAATTAGAAGACATTATGTGAAATTTTATCATTATTTGGTTTCATTAAAGATGCATCAAACTGCAGCAGATTAGTTCCATTTGAGCGGCAGCAGAAGGTGCAGGCAGTAATTTATAGGCCACAAAGCTAAAATGCTGCATTTTCCGGGCCAGAAAATCTGTTGTTCAGTTTGAAAATCAGAGCCAACATTTTGCCTGAGTTCATCCTGAGAAGTCCCGCAGCGCATCCGTCCCTCTCCCTCTCCCCCTCCGTCTCTCTCCCCCTGCAGAGGACCAGCCCTCCTCCTGCCGCCATGGCCGCGGAGGCTGCACCGGGCCGGAGCGATGGGAGCACCGGACCTGCAGACTGCACCGAGATGGACGAGCGGGTAAGACGCTTTTTGGCGCTTTGAGGGACGTTTTATCTGCGGGGACGGGATGGAGGCTGGACAGCAGGCCCTGACGCACCGCTGCGGCGAGATGGAGGGAAACTCTAGAGGATGCAAGCCGGTGCTGCAGGCTGAACGCGTTCTGGTTTATGTTTTATGGCACATTATTGGATGTTTGGTGATAGTTTTAGCTTTAGAGTTACGGGGGATGCGCGTTATCGTCCGGAAGGAAGAGAGGGAGCGCCGCGCCGCGCACCGCTCCGCTGCTGCGCCGCTCATCATGCCGTGTGACTCGCTGATATGGAAGAGAGAAGTGAAAGTGCAGCAGCTGGTCGGCCGGTGCATGCAGCCTGCAGCGGCTCGGCTTATAAATAGCCCCGAACATCGGCCACTCGTGAACACTTTCTGTTTTTTGCGGCTGAATCCGGAGAGATTTCCTGCGCGCACGTCGAGCTCATTTTCTTTTCACATGGCGGTGACGCAAGTTGGCAACAACTTGACAGGGAAGGTAGGAATTCTTCCTGATCAGCAGAGCAGAGTATGAATGGAAAGAGGCTTTGTCGGGCAGGCTGGCAGAGGAGAGTGTCCACCAGATGAACATTCAGAGGCTCAGTGTTCTGGTTTCTCTGATAACCATCCAATCAGATGGTTGGAAACGCAAAAATATCTGTATTTTGATGAAATAATCAAGTCAAAATCACAAGTTTCCAGAGTTGCAGGTGATTAATCAGCTGGGTTATGTATACATTTTGAGTCTTAAATGAGAAAAATCTAGTTTTTGTGCAAAATTGCATTAAAAAAAATCCCTATATTTGGAGATATTTGTGCATGTGAAGGGTGTGTTTTCTTGAGGGAAAAGCATGCCTGCTGCACCTGCCCCCTCCAACCTGTTCTTCCACTTTGCATTAATGCAGCTGAGATGTTGGTGTCAGCTGATATTCACATGCTCTTTAGTTGTCTTCAGTCACCAGGTGCTCCTCATCTTTCGCACTTCTGCCTTTTGTCTTCATCTCCGGGTGAGTTCCTGCAGCTCTATCTGCCATCAGTGTGAAACGTGTCGGCCTGTCCTCCTCTATCTCTGTTCCAGCGTTATCTCAGATGTTGCTGATTGAATACTGAGTGGATTTAGAATCGGTTTGTGATCTGAAGTATTCCAGCGGCGGTAGATGTCTGCAGATGTGGGCTACAGTGCCAAAGGTGAGGGTGGCCGAACGCACCAGATTACACAATCTCTCGCTAATCCCCTCGCTTGGAAAAATTAGAGTTTGTGGATTAAAGGAGGGAGTTAGTTGGAAACCCGTGAAAGAAAGCCGTTATTAGAGATTATGGAGGGTTGCTGTACGACCCACATACTTCAGGATTCAAAGAAAACCACCAGGAACATCAGAGTGAGAGAGATGTTTGTGATTGTTTTTCAGATTCTTCTGGGAGTTTCAGGTTAAAGGGGAAACTATTTTCTCCTCACGCTTGCATTCTTGAGAGAGAAAGGAGAAAAAAAAAGGACTGATGTGGTTGCCTCTTTTGGTGGTTTGGTGACGGGCTTAATAAGAAGAATGGTTGAAAGGACTGCCACGCCTGATGAGGAATAAAGCAGTCGGAACCAGAGCTGCAACAATAAACTCAATCAGTTAGTCACTATTTTGATTATTAGTTTAATTTTTAAAAAAAACTGTAAAAATTCTGATTCCAGCTTCTTAAATGTGAATATTTTCTGATTTCTTTACTCCTCTGGAACAGTAAATTGACTATATTTGGGTGTTGGACCAAGCAAGACGTTTTAGGATAATATCTCAACCTTATTCAAACATTGATCTACACTTTTCACCATTTAATAGAACGAGCAACTCGATTGAGAGAATAATAGACGGATTAATTAACAATGAAGAGAGTCAGATGTGGTTATTGTACCATCTACTAGTCAGACGCTGCTTGAAAACAATCTCAGGAGAATTCTGATCACTAAATGTGAAATGAACTGTTTGTAGGATCGGCACAGATACATTAACTCTCCTGTTGTCCTCATTTACGAGCACCAAAAAATATTGTTTCCTTGTCTGAAAAAAAATCTAAAAAATCAGCAAAAAAATTCCACAAATTTCTGAAAATTTGCAAAACCTTCGGGAAGAAAATTCAAATAATTCCTTAAAAGTTTCCCTTAAAAGTTTTATTTAAAAAAAAAAATCCCCCAAATTTGGCAAGAAAATATTTTCAAAAAATGAGTAAAAATCTTCCAAAAAAATCCTGAAAATGTCTAAAGTGATTCCATATATATCAGTAAAACTTCTAATATTTTCTTGAAGAACATTCACATAAAAAAAAAATCTACCAAAATCCAGTGAAATTCGCTGGATTTTGGTAGATTTTTTTGTGAATGTTCTTAAGAAACATTTTTAACATTTCTTTTGTTCCACCAAAAATGTTCAAAGATTTCCCAAAAATGTTGAAAATGTGGTCATTAGAAGTTTCACTGTGAAAATATTTTTTTTTTCTCACATTTTCAAACTTTAAAACGGGTCAATTTTGACCCACAGGACGACAGGAAGGTTAAAGCTTTTTAAAACTTTTTTTGTCTGTAAATCAGAAACACTGGATGCCTGAAATGTCCTTTTTATTGAAACAATAGGAACATCCAGGTGTGATAAAAGCTGGAAAAATCAGGTTGCTGACTTACATGAATCTGAAATTGTTAAATTCATTGAATGTCTCGAGTGTTGAATGATAAAAAGTAGTTAAAGTCTGTTTTTCTGGAGCATCACAGCAACAGATTATAGCAACAAAAGGCACATTCTTCACTGAGGCTGGTTTATTCAGGCTTTGTGTATTTAATAGTCAGATATGTACACCATTTCCTTTTATAAAAATATGTGAGGAATGTAGATTCCCTCCTCCTGAATTCCTCACCTCTGTGAACACTTCTGATTTAGAGTCTAGATTTTTAAATATAAAAGGTGGTGGAAACTGTGGTCCAGTAAATATGCTTAGAGGGGGAGAGCAGACAGAAAGCAAACAGGGAGAGCAGATAACTTCAGGAATGGATTATTATTGAAGCTGCTTTAGCAGCACAGATAAACATGCTTGCTGCTGGTTAAGTGCATGTTTGGAGAGTGTTTTTTACAGAAGGCCGAGGTAAATGCATCTCTAATGTCTGTGGTACTGTTCAAGAAAGGAAGTGAGACAGAAAGAGGAAGACTGTCGATGTTTGTCCTGTTTTAGATTTCCCTAATGGGCGTCTTTACAACTAAACTACTTCAGTGGCAGAAATGAGCACAGCAAATTTTTAAAAATGTTGTTTAAGCTCAGTTTAGTGAAGCTCTTTGTTCAGGGCAATAAAGCCACATCGTGAATCATCACATTAAAGTCATCAAATAATAAACATTGTACATAACACGGCAACCAGACGTGGGAGAAGTATTTAGGTCCTTAAGTAAAAGTAAATATGAAGTATTGCCATTTAAATATACTTTAAGCATCATAAGTTAAAGTACTCATTATACAGTGGCTCATTTCAGAACAAATTATAATATTGGATTGTAATTAATAATACAGTAACTTAAACCATTCATTACTACAATATACTACTGTGATTCCTAATCCATAATAATATAATACAATCTATTATCTGATTTATGTATTAATACCTTAAATCTGCAAAATAACTTCAACTTTAAAAGGAATTTAGTGGAGTAAAGTACAAAATCTACCTCTAAAATGTAGTGAAGAAGCAGGAGAAAGTAGTAAAAGGGTAGAAATACTTGAGGAAAGTGCATCAAAATTACACTGAAGTGCAGTATTTGAGTAACTGAACATGGTTTTATTCCACCGCTGGTCATAACTTAAGTGTTTTATTGTATTTTTGTAGCTACAGGATGCATTTAGGTTCAAATAAATGACACTGTTGTCAAGCTGACATCATCATTTCATCTCCTATTAAATCTTCCTTCTACAATGAAGCATCTCTCAGTCCAATATTTCATGTTCAGTTGCAGAATATTTACTTTCTTTTGTTTTTAAGCCTTGCCAAAAATGGATCTTAAACATCCAACCTCCTCCTGAACAGTCGATTATCCCACAGTGAAGGGATAAAACACTATTTATGAAGACAGTGTTGGACAAGTGCATCCTCTCATAAGTTGTTGTCTGAACATAATCAGTACTAGTGTCAGCAGATGAACAGCCATCAGGACTGTTGTTGGAGTTTAACGAAGCGTTTTCTCTCTTCCAGCTGAGGGAGGCGAACATGACGGCTGACTTGGAGGCGCCTCTGCCTGCTGGACAGGAGGATTACGCCATCCAGTGCCGAGATGTGTGCCGGTCGTACGGCAAACTGAAGGTCCTCAGCAACCTGAACCTGGCCGTGCCGCAGGGACACATGTGAGTGGAGCAACACTGACCAGACCTGGGCGTGATTTCAGGCCGGTAGATGTTTGAAATGTGGACAAAAGTGGTTCACGTCAACGATTTTTTAAAAATTGCAGCCTGTAAAAAAAAAAGTCATTTTTACGGTGAAATTCCTTCAGCTGTGGTCGCCAGAACACTGCCGTAAAATTACAGTTAAACATTTTCTACATTTACGGTAAAGAAATGTCTTGATTAAAAGCAATGTTCTTAATTCCATATTTTACTGTTTAAAAAAAAAGTGGGAAAAAAATAGTTTTCTCCTGATGAACCTTATTTACAGTGATTCAGGGTTAAATAAATGGCATCAAACTGTTTTAGTGTTTACAGATTTTTGCCGTCATTGTTTGACAGTTTTTCACCGTAAAATTTATAATCATTTTTTTACAGTGCAATAGCGATCTGGAAAATTGGAAATCTTAGGTAATAAGAAATCCAAAGAAAGATCACACTGTAAAACAGAAATATTAGTACTGAGAAGCTCTTTAGCTCTAACAGACACAAACACTGGACGTGTCCTTGGTGTTTTAGTTGATCGAAGTATATTTATGTCCTGATTTGGAGGGAATTTCTAAGCTCCAAATAATGAAAAGAAACAGGAGTTCAGATTCAAAGAGGAAAAGTTTTAAAGCTGCATCGTGTCGGGAAAGAAATCTATCAGAAATAAAAGTCTTGACACAACATGAAGGATAGTGAGATCAGTGAGTCTGTTGGGATTTAATAGAACTTATCACCACTGTCAGAGGAATGTTTAAAGGAATAGGTGGACATATTTCTGTTACTACGTTTAGATCCAGTAAACTAGTCTGAAAATTCAGCAAAATATCAACAATGGACCAATCCTGCACTCAAATCACCAAGTTCATGTTGACTTTTCGATGCCTTTTTGTGCCCTTTGTATGAGTTTTCTGAGACACTTTGAGGCCCGTATAAACGAGGTTTTCCTGCCTCTTACAAACCAGACAGCATCAGAAAGAAATCCTTTAGGAAGTTTATCTGCTGGTGCTCTTTGTAGTTTCAGTAAAACACAGGATTTACAGATGTTCATGGCTTCTGTAGTCATTGAAAATGTCTGAACACAAACAGGAAGAGATGAACTAAGCAGCTAGTCAAACTGCAAATGAAACTTCCGTCCAAATTTTTACATTTTTATTTAACACCAGTAAATTCCATTTCCCCTTTTTTTAAAACCATTTTTTAAAAACCCTCGTGGACACTCACACTACAGCTTTGATGTTAAATAAGTCTGTGAAGGTTTAGCGTGGATGCCTCAGGGTGGAGATCAGGATTAGATCTCTCTTTCTCCACAATCAGAACCAGTCTGATCAGTTTAGATTAAAGACTGGACACAAATGGACGTGGCTGGTTTGGCTCTTTTTAAAAGTTAAAAAAATACCCCCAAGTAGTAGTTTCTACAGCTCATTATCTGCTGAGGTTTTAGGGAGTTATGTACTGGAACTGCTTCTTTTTGAACAACTCTGGGGAATATTTTGGGTGTCAAGAAACTTATGTATGTAGCTTCATAGTTGGAATTTTAAAACTGGTGTCATCCTGCGGGTCAAAATTGACCCGTTTTAAAGTTTGAAAATGTGGGGGGAAAAAAAATTTACAGTGAAACTTCTGATGTCCACATTTTCAACATTTTTGGGAAATCTTTGAACATTTTTTGGTGGGAAAAAAGAAATGTTAAAAATGTTTCTTAAGAAAATTTACAAAAAGATCAACCAAAATCCAGTGAATTTTGCTGGATTGAATGTTCTTAAAGAAAATATTACACGTTTTACTCATATATATGGAATCACTTTAGATATTTTTAAGATTTTTTTTTGAAGATTTTTACTCATTTTTTGAAAATATTTACAAGAATTTTCTTGCTAAATTTGAGGGATTTTTAAAAAAATAAAACTTTTAAGGGAAGATTTTAAGGAATTATTGGAATTTTCTTCCTGAAGGTTTTGCAAATTTTCAGAAATTTGAGGAATTTTTTGCTGAATTTTTGGATTTTTTTTCAGACAAGGAAACAATATTTTTTGGTGCACGTAAATGAAGACAACAGGAGCTTTAAATGATTTTTTTTTAGCCTCCTTCCAGTCTTTATGCTAAGCTATGCTAATTACCTCCTGGCTGTAGTTGCACAGTTCAACCTGTAGTTAACGTTTTTAGCAACTTAGACTCAGCAGAAGCAAACAAACACACATTCATATATAAATCTATTCAGCAAATATCTGCTGCTAAACGCTATGTTTAGTTATCTGAAGATTTTCGTGGTTGTATCACAGCATGATCTTGCATCAGCTTGACAGTAGTTTATGCAGGTGAGCTGCATATTTCCAGGTTTGTAAGTCTGTTCCAGTGGCTGCAGTCATCGTTGAGCTTCACTGCATCTCATCTGATTATCTTATAGTCTCTCATTTTACACGTTCTCCACCGTGGTCGACTAGTTTCCTGTCAGTTTACTCACTCACTACCAGATAAGAGCTGCGATAGTTTAGTTATCTGCTGGGAAACGTGCACCATCGCTGCACAGCTGATGCTTCAATGTGACATGAAACCGGTTTGTAAGTGAATTGTTTTTGTGTTTTTGCAGTTATGGCCTGTTGGGGCCCAGTGGATGTGGGAAAACCACACTCCTGAAATGCATCGTGGGAACCCTGAAGATCTCGCGGGGTCAGATCACCGTGTTGGGGAAGCCGCCTGCGTTTCCTGGTCACGACGTCCCGGGGAGGAAGGTCGGATACATGCCACAGGTAAACCATGTTAAATTCACATTTGAAGGTGGTTGTTGTTTGCTTTGGTGCAAAAAGATCCTTAACAGATTTGGAAAAAGGATTATAATGTGACATAAAATAGACTTCTGGATGGCCTAATTCTCCACTGTGGTCACTGAACTGATCTTAATTTCACTTCAAGCTGACATAGAGATCTTCGCCTCCTTTTGTTTCAAATCTGTGAATTCCCAGACTTTTTCACTCCAGCGTTGTTGTTGTTCAGTTGCTGTTTTCCACCACAAATGGCACATCGAGTGCCGTCCTCTGGGTCTTCTGTAATTCAGTCTTTGTCGAGCTGCACCTGAGCACCTCGTCGCTGTCAGGTTGATATCTGATGGGGCTGATCGCACCATTGGCATGTTTCCTCCCGTTAGTGACCCCGAGCATCACATTCGTCCTGCAGGAAGCGATCTGACCCAGAGAGGAAGGAATGTGACACCTCAGATGTGTCCTGCTGCAGTTCAGAGAACCTCATTGTCAAACAAAGCAGCTACTGTAGAAAAATATACTATATCCTATTCATTTGCTGCTACAGAAAAGTGTGCATGTGCCATTATTTAAGCCTTTAATCCTGCAAAACTGAATATTTTCTCAAGAAATCAGGACTTTAATCTTTCCAGTGATGGAGAAAAATGCAAAGTCAAAGGTTTCTGCAGAAGTGCTTAGAAGACAGATCTGTAGGAATGAGCCAAATAAAACAGAAACTGACTTCACAAATCTGCTAAATTAGTCTCTTTTGTAGTTTATTTGTTCTGAACTAAGCTGGAAAATGTTGTTTTTACAACGGAGCAGCATTATTTGATGTATTTACACCACAAGATAGTTTTTATTGCACACTATCAGACAGTAATTTAACATTGTTATTTTATTTTCATAGAAATATTCTACGATTATGACTTTAAATGAACCAACCGAAAAGCATGTATGACTGTAATTTAAAAAGTACGTGGATTTGCTCCAACTTTTATTTAGTTCTATATTTATTTTTTTATACATTTCATTGTATAATTAGATGGTTTCTGCTTTAAATGAATAGTTTTTTGTTGTTTTTACCAAGTTTGCAATTTTATTATATTCAAATCATATCAAGTTTAATTATTCAGCACAAATTACAACAACTTGAGCTGACCAACATCTACATTTTATATGAAAGACAACGTGTGCATAAAAACAAAATGGAAAATGGAATAAAACTTGTAAATTATAAGATGAAATACTAAAAAAAAACAAGACAAACAGGATAACAGCATTTAAGATCAGTTTCTAAAATTACATAAATACAAAATATCACAATTTTAGGACCACTTAAGGGCAGCTACAACCCACTGAAAGCATCTTGAGATCTAAGATTCCTGCAGAAAATTCTGACATCTACATGCATGACTTTGTAAACAAATAAAAGAACCTCAGAATCCATTCCTTATTTAACAGGTAGTAGCTGCAGGGATGTTAGTACAGATGTGATGTTTTTGGTGACAGGATTCTTGCAGCAGCTGCAGACGGTACAGAAAAACTGACAGAGAACAATACCTAATAAGACGGAGAGTTACAGTAATCCGGCCACGAGAAGATGAGCGCAGTGGTTATGATCTTCATGCCATTTAAACAGAGGATGGATTTCAGTCTGGCAGAGTTACTGAGGTGAAAGTAGCACGACAGAGTTAATCTGAGTCAAATTTCAGTCAAAGATGACACCAAGATTCCTGTCAGTGGCTTTAAGCGGCCGGTTTTGTTTATTGTAATGTTGGGGAAACCAAACACTGTCTGTTTATTTGTCATCCTAGAGGAGGTTCAATCAGGTATATTTGATTTGCATTAGCATAACAATGGAAAGGAACATGAAGATGGAGCCTAAAGAGAGAATAAACATAGAAATTAAAATGGGGCCTAAGATGGAGCCCTGCGGAGCTCCACAAGTGATTGGGGAAGTGATTAGACAAAGTTCAATTCCCAATTTTGACAAAAAAAGAACTTGTCTGCTAAGTAGGAGCCTAATTACTTGAGAATAGTGTCCTGGATGGCAGATTGGTGCTTGAGATGGTTTGCCTCTTTTCTTTGGCTAATAAAGGAACATATGTTGATATTCCTCAATGTAAGGTATCCATAAAACCAATAAGGGGTCTTGTTTGCTCAAGTATGGAGAATTTTCAGCCACTTAGAAGAGTGATGTTGGATTTTCCTAAAGATCAGAAGTGTGGAATCATTTGATGCTTCTTTCAATTATCAACAAGTATCTTATGTAAAATCCAGCTCCTATTAAAGGGTCATGTGTGGAATTGTTTCAGTAAATGAGACCATCAAACATGAGGTTCTGAAACATCTCTAAAGAATAAACTGCTCACTCATAGAACTTTTTGAAACACCTTTGTATCTGACAGGAACTGGCACTGTACAATGAGTTCACCATCAGCGACACTCTGACTTTCTTCGGCCGGATTCACGGCCTGACGTCGAAGGAAACCCAGGCTCGCATGAACTTCCTCATCGACTTCCTGGACCTACCTCAGAAGCACAGCCTGGTCCGAAATCTCAGGTAAAAAAAAACAAAAAAAACAAAACAGATTTATTGTGATCTGAATAAGTTTAAAATGCCATGATTCAGAGCTGATCCTCCACAAAAAGGTTCTCTTTATGAGGATTTAATACTGTAAGCAGGACTGAATGCATTGATGGCTGCAAGTTACTGTAATTTAACAGTTTTTTGAGCAGTTCTTTGCAGCGTTTTTGTGATTCATGGATGTTAGATTGAGCGCGTGATGGGCGAAGGCCAAATGCATAATATCCTTTGAGACAGCTGGTTTTTGAGGCGAGATAATGGCGTGTTTACAGCTAAATGTCAGCAGACTTTGACCCATGTTTTATCTGAATTTATGCTCAGAAAACAGACAAACATTATATCTAGCTTGTAAATCCAGTGCCCATAAAATAACATGAGTTTCTGATAAGGAGACAGACAAAAGTCAAACAGATGGTTTTATTGTAGCAGCGCCTTTGTGGAAATTTTTCACTGATCAGTTAATGTTTGCATTAGTGTTTCACATGCACTTAAAATTTCCATTTAGGAGGACAAGATGACGTAAACCTCCTTTAATTATGCAAATAAGAAACCACAGTTAAAGAGTTAAACTATTTTTACTTTCAAAATCAAGTAAAAAGTGGCCAAACTGGAAACCCTGGTTTGTATTTTTTTGTGTTGCTATTGAGGTAAATATCCACAGATGCCTATAAAGTTTATTCTAAGAGAACATCATCCTTCATTTATGTCCTCTGTACTGGGCATTTGTTTTTGATCTATATCTTTTGACTCATTTGAGCTACCACTGCATCCTGACGTGCTTAATGGAGGACATCCTGACCTTTCCAATGATATCTGAAGTGATTGGGTAGTAAAATGAGAACTTTGTTTTCATGCTGAGACAAAATGGAGACTGCAGCAAAACTCGCCTGCTAGGAAAAGAGAAAAGTTAAGTCAAAAATTCTTAAGATATCACTGTTTTACCGAAGGCAGTCATATATTTTCTTGTAGATGAATATGTCTGGAATTATAAATTGGGGTCAGAGTTGAGGTAAACTTTTTGTCAGGAAAAATAATCTCCCCTTTATGAAAGTCACCTCTGATTTGATTTAATGGGGTTAGCTAATAGCTAACTAGCTTGCTAATTCTTTGTTTACATTCAGATATCCTCCCCAAAACACATTTCTTTGTGGGGTGATAAACACATTGAATATAAAGTAATTAATGTGATAAATAAATAGTTGCTTATAGCTATGTTTCATTCAACCTCTTAATTTTTTTTACACTATTGTTATTTAATGTAGTTTCTCAAAGTTTCCTTAGAAAATGGATTGACGTCAGCCTATTTTGATTTCGAAGTGTCGCCGTTTTGTTTTTTTATGATAAAATTGCTCTGTTGTATAAATATTTTTGTAAAATTTAAATTCTAAATTGTGCGTTGTTGTTTTAGCTCCAAAAAGGCATGAAATCACAAAAAAGTTAGACTGAAAGATACTTTTTTCCCTCGGTTCTCAGGAGGATATATTATTACATGCTCTGCAGTTTATAGACTGGAGAAAACTTCCTCTTTTATCTGTTAAAGAGGAAGGCTGTTTTTAATCTTATGCACACAATATTTTAATGTGTGCAACAAAGAATTTTAATGTAAGCAAGCAAGAGTTTCTGTTGCTGTACATCCAGGCTTCCCCTGTTTGCATCACTCTCCCAATCAAAAGTCTGAGCTTCAACCTGTCACCTGGCTGGCAGCTCAGGGGTTTTGTTTTTTGTTTTTTGTCCCAGTGAACTCGTGATTGTATCTGCAGAGCCTGGCTGATCAGTCTGCAACCGACTTCCAGTCTGCCCAGATTCTGGCAGCTTGAGAAGCCACTCACATATTACACAGATCAAGACGAAACCAGAAAATTATGAAGAAAACAACTAAATAAAGATAAATATTAAACAGTTTACTTAATATTTCAGTTGAATCAGAAAATTTTGCTTCAAAAACACCACTTTCTCCTTCATATTCTCCTTCCAGACATGTTTTTCCAAATCTCTGAGGCCCTGACAGATCAGTAAAAGTAGCTGATTACTTTATGGCCCTTTTTTACTCCGTAGTTATCAGAGGAGGACGAATCACCATCTCCTGTTGCAGCTCCGGATTCACATCCCTGGTTCATGACAAAGCCCTTTCTGTTCCCCGGGAGGCCCTTCAAACCGGCGTTCATTAGCAGCTCATGTAGTATTTATGTCCATTGTGGTGCAACAGAACTGTCATGTTACTGATCTGGAAACAGCAGAAAACAGCAAACATGAAGCCTTTAGTTCCATCGCCTCCTCTTGTTCAGGCTGACGTGACTCAGGCCGCTGAAACAATCCACTACGCTTAATCTGCAAGATATTCCTGGTATGAATAAACACACCATGTGGCATGTGTGCTCCTAATCTGCTTCTGCTTCATATCCTGCTTTTTATCTCTCTCTTTATTACAATCTAGGCTAAATCTGCTCACTCTGGATGCATTAAAGGGATTTTTTTCATGTGAATGGGTTAAAATGCCGCCTCAGGTGTGTGTTTGCCTCATCAGGCAGGTTTGTCTTGCAGGTTTTGCTTCCTCCTCCCTCTGGAGTGAGCGGCATGCGTTCAGGCGAGGCGGATTACCGGTTACCACACAGTAAGATTCACCCTTTAGCTGTTTTTAATTTTCTGCCTTGTTTTTTGTTTTCCAGCGGAGGTCAGCGGAGGAGGGTGTCTCTGGGAGCCGCTCTGCTGCAGAATCCAGAGCTGCTCATCCTGGACGAACCCACGGTCGGAGTCGACCCTGTTCTCAGGGCCAAGTATGTCATTTAGATGTCGTTTTTACCTTCTGAAACGAAGCACCAGGTTTTTTCAGGCACTTTAGGGTCGAATCAGAAACTAAACCGACCAATCACATCTCACTACTGATTATCTCACTGAAAGATGGTTTAAAAAGTGTAACATCACTGAAGTCACTGAATCGTTCCAGACGCTTTAGTTTTATTTGAACAAATAAAACCATCAACTTTTATCTAAACTATATCAGAAATAAAAATGTTAAGAGTTAAAAAGGTGTTATCCTGGATGAATTACTGGGAGCTGCTCTGCTGCAGAATCCAGAGCTGCTCATCCTGGACGAACCCTCAGTCGGAGTCATTTAGATGTTTTGTGTCAGTCGTTTCAAACATAGTCCAATAAAAAAAACATAATAAACTAACAGGAGATACCAGAGTGATCTGCGTTTAAACAAAATCAATCAAAATCAATATCCCTGGGAAATAATACAACAAACTCTGCAGCGTTTGAGTCAAATCCTGCTCTCTAGCAAAAAGAAACTGGTTCCCTTTAATGCTTTACTTACAAAATTCGTACAGTAGTTTCTATAAATATACAATAATTCATCAACCTCAGTGGACAGAATCTTTTAGCATCTCCTGCTCCTCCCTAAATGTAAACAAAGGTGTCCCAGGATATTTAAGAAGTGCGTTGTGCTCAACAAATAACTAACATTATTTTGCACACCTTGATTTTAAATGAAATATGTCCTGCTGCTGTTTAACAGCTTTAGCCTCTATGGGTTCTTTAATAAAGACGTACATTCCCTTGACTCACAGCAAAGGATTAACACTGCTGCATCTTCTGAATGCATCGGATGTTCTCCATGTTGAGAACTTCACAACTGGGAAATATTTTGCACAAATAGGCAGCTCGAACATCAGTGCATATGTTGTAGAAAAGTGATTCAGAAACCTTATTAAAGGCGAGCAGCACCCTGCAGGGTGTTGCTCCGGTGTCATTGTGTAATCACAAAGCCTCTCCAGATCAGACGGCTGGCAGAGAAACAGTTGTTGGCCAGGCTGCAAGCTGTGATTTCTTTTTTTTTTTTTTTTTTTTTTTTTTCTTGTGAGCAGGTCAGCTGTTATGTAATTTCTTTGGCTTCTTTCTAGGATCTGGCAGCATCTGGTGGAGATTGTGAAGACGGGGAAAGTGTCTGTTATCATCACCACACACTACATAGAGGAAGCCAGGCAAGCCAATGTGGTGAGATAATGCAAACGTGCACACACGTACACGTGCATGTACGCAAACACAGCAATTAAGCACAACTTTCAGTGATACAGAACAAAGCAGCACATTCACACTAGACTAGATAAACAACGAGTCTATTGATATGTTAGCATGTTGGATGAACTTTATTCTTTATCAGCTCTGACAGGACGGACAAAAGCTCAGAATTAGTGAGTGGAAGAGGGATGGAGTTTGCATAGAAGCTCTCTTGTGTCTTTATTTTACATTTTGGGTGGCATGTTGCTGCAATGGGCTGCCAAACGTGTTTTAATCTGCCGCTGAAAATAGTCCCCAATAAAAACAGACCTGTTAAAAGCTGCAGTAGATGGAGGAAACCACTGACTGCCTTTTCTGAAATTCAATAATAATAATTTTATTTCTATAGCAACCTAAAGAAGAATGTTCACAATGAGGTACTTTGACAGTTAAAACATGCAACACAGACAATCAAATAAGCTATAAGAGAGCAGTCAGTTAAAATAAATAGTTAAAATGATAATAAAGTAAATGAATAATTAGCTAGATTAGCACACAATTCAAACCAGGGAACTAGACAGTTTGAAAATTAAAGAGCAAGATTGAGGGTTAAAATTAAAAGAATTAGAGAGACCATATCACATCGAGGAACCAGGCAACTAAAAGTCAAATAAAACCAGAGAGAACATCTAAAATAGACAGGACACAATACAGAATAAAACAAATTAAAGCTAAAAGTAAACCTCACATAAAAGCAGGTCTATAAAAGAAGCGATTTAAAAGAACTTACTGAATCAGCAATGTTTGAGATTTAAGAATAATGGGCCTCAGTACTGGAAAAAAAAAAGTGCCAGCCGTGTCCTTCTGAGTCTACTTTGTGTTTGTTTAACCCTCCTGTTGTCCTCATTTACGGGCGCTAAAAAATATTGTTCCCTCGTCTGAAAAAAAAATCCAAAAATTTAGCAAAAAATTCCCCAAATTTTAAAAAAATTTGGAAAAATCGTCAGGAAGAAAATTCCAAAAATTCCTTGAAAGTTTCCCTTAAAAGTTTTATTTTAAAAAAAAATCCCAAAATTTGGCAAGAAATAAAAATTAAAAAAATAAAAATTGTAAATATTTTCAAAAAATGAATAAAAATCTTCCAAAAAAATCCTAAAAATATCTCAAGTGATTACATATACATCAGTAAAATTTCTAATATTTTCTTTAAGAACTGGATTTTGGTAGATTTTTTTCCGAATGTTGTTAAAGAAACATTTTTTTTCAACATTTCTTTTTTTCCACCGAAAAATGTTCAAAAATTTCCCAAAGATGGTGAAAATGTGTAGTTTTTCCAAATTTTCAAACTTTAAAATGGGTCAATTTGACCCGCAGTATGACAGAAGAGTTAAATGACACAGATAAGATAAAGATTAAATCTTCCAATGGTGACGGCCGTTTATTGGCTCTGATTACAGAATTTCATCATCTCGATCACCTTGAGATAAACTAAATGGCCGCTCAAGCTGCAAAGCTCGACCTTTGCAGCTCGAGAATGAAATCTGAAGTTTGCATCGTCTGAGCTCCACCCTGAAGGCAAACAAACCCTGAGAGAATAGTGAGAACACGGGAGAACATGGGTGACGTCTCAGCTCAGGGTTAGCTGAAGGTTTGTGGGGGAAGGAATCATGTTTGACAGAAGTATGTCGTGTGAAGCAGCAACAATGCATCGCTGCACTGCTGAGGAATGAGCTTCTGGGTCCACATGCTGTACTTCCTTCAGTCTGACGCCGGCTAGTACGACGGCTAGACTCTGATCACATAGCAACCGCAGCTTTTGTATATTCCATATTTGACCTACTGAGGTCTTTCACACACTGAGGACAAGAAGGAGGCACAATTTGAAAAACCTGTCTGCTGTTTTTTGTAGCTGGAATCTCGATGTATCAAACTGAAGTTAACAAAAATAGTAAAAACATCTATGTTCCTATAAAACATACTCATTTCTTTAATAAAATATCAAATATTGCTTAGAATAGATGTGTTTGCTCCAAAAAGTAATGAGCTCTGGATTTCCAGTAAGAAATGCAACCATTTTTAACATATTCTGGAATGAATAAGAACCGTTCAGTTGACATTAACTCATTATATAGAAATAGGATAAAGTAAAGAATGAAAACGGCATCAACAGAAAATAAACATCATTTGTTCTGTTCTTTTGCAAAGGAATGTATATTAACTTTCATTCATAACAATCCTCCAACTTTTAATTGTTCCTCAATCAATAATCACAGTTTTAACCATTACAGAAATTCCCTTTATCAAGGCATATTTTAAAATTAGTATTAAAGATATTTGGTAATTGAAAGATATGGTCTGTTAGTTTGTTATTTAGCTGAAAAACATTGACTTTTCTGCATTTTCTATCCTTTCTATTGTGATTTGTGGGCGTAGAACTTGTCCAAAAATATTAATAACTTACCTGTAATGTGCTGCTGGAATTATCAGTTCATAAAATAATCTTTTTAAGTTTTACAACTGGATTACATTTGTACATTTAGTTTATTTATCTTGTGTTGAAACAGTGATTTTTTTTTTAGACCCTCTGAACTCCAAAACCTGTTTGCTGGTTATCTTTAAAAAGATCATCTACTAAAACCGTTCCAGAGAGTGTTAAAACAGAATTAAATTTACAATTTTCTGCTGTCTAGCTAGAAAACTTAACTAAATTTGAGCAAAGAATTCTTTTCTTGAGACGTTTGACACATTTTTAGTTCTGAGGCCTTGTAGATAACATGCAGAAATGTCTTTTGGAAGATTTATACAAATATTTTGGTTGCAATATGTGAATAAATGTGAAAATTGTACAGCAGATGTTGGCTAGATGAACAGTAAGTCAGGTTTTTGTGTCTCAAACCTGAGAGCTGGAGTCACTTTGTGTGTGTTTTCTAAAAAATGTTTTATTGTTTTTGAGGGAAGAGGTTGATTTACGTGCAGATGACATGATTTTATTTTGTGATTTGTTTTTTATGATGACTTAAAGATGTAATGCAAGAAAAGCTGCAGAGTTTGGAAGATTGATGGCATTTTTTTGGTTTCATTTTGTGTTTTGGGAAAAAATGAGTAAGTAAATCTGCTTTTTAATGTCTCAGATGTGAGAGCTGGGGTCGCCTTTCGACTGTCTTTTTGTTGTTTTTGATGAAAGAAATTGATTCATATGTAGGCGACATGATTAGATTTTTCTATGAGGACTTAAAGATGTAGTTCAAGAAATGCTGCATAGTTTGGAAGATTTTGTTTTTTGTTTTCATTGTGTATTTTAAGAAGAAATATAGATGTTGTACAGTAAATATTGACTAGATGGACCATAAATCTGCCTTTTCGTCTCGAACTTGAGAGGTGTGGTTGCCTTGTGTGCTGTTTATATGTGGGTGACATGATTTGATTAGATTTTTTTTTAAAGATTTTTGATGAGGACTTAAAGATGTAGTGCAAGAAATGTTGCATAGTTTGGAAGATTTATGACATTTGCTGGTTGCAAGGTGTTTTTTGGCAAATAGTATAAATGATGTACAGTAAATGTTGACTACATTTCCCGTAAATCTGCTTTTTTGTGTCTCAAACTTGAGAGCAAGCGTCGCCTTTTGTCTGTTTTTTGTTGTTTTTGAGGGAAGAAGTTGATTTCTGTGCAGGTGACTTGATTTTCTATCTCTTGACCTCAGGAGAAGGATGGAGGCTGTCCTCTGTATAAACTAATGCCAAAAATCTTTGCTTTCAAGAGACAAAAACGTCTCTCATGAATACCTTTTCTCTGTTCTCTAGGTGGGTCTCATGAGAAACGGTTGTTTGCTGGCTGAAGGTCCTCCAGAGGCCGTGATGAAGCAGCACAGCGCTACAGTGAGTGTGTTGGCACCTAGAGGATCGGCTGCTAATGTGACACAAACTGTACTTTAAAGCTGTTTGTTTCATTTTGCAATCAATGCAATATTAGTGAAACATAACGGCGACAGCAATGCAGTTTTTCAGACTGCAGCTGCAGATTGTTGTTACCAAAAACAACCCAAACTAAAGCTAAAAAATGCTGTTTATTGATAGAATTAGCCATTTTAACCCCCATTCTCTCCTGTTTCAGACCCTGGAACGAGCCTTCCTGCAGCTGTGCCAGACGTCGGACCAGATCAGCTCCAAACGAGGATCCAGTCCACAGGGTGGACCGTTAGAAAACAGCCAATCATTCGAGTCCAGCCGAGATGAGAGTCAACCGATCCTAGCAGTCGGACTGGCAGCTAAAGATGAAATTCCCAAATATACAGGTATTAACCCGCATTACAGTCAGCTGTGCATTAAATTTAGCTCTGCAGCACCAAACACTATAAGCTAAAACCATTATTATGTTGTATTAATCAATAGAAGACATTCAAGATGCAGTATGTAATAAGATCGCTGGTTCAGATTCTTCTGACTTTATTAAGGTTTCTTAGAAATAAATGATGGTACAAAAGTGACCAAGATGGGTCCTGAAAACCTTTTTTTTTTTAAAATGCATCATCACATTTCTTCTTTAGATTGCATATTTAAAAACAGCAGACATTGCCCCAAAGTGCTTCCCAGTAAAAATAAAAAGAATATAGTATCTAGTAAAAATATAGTAAAATTACAACAAAAATCTAGTAAAAGTACAGTAAAAAATATAGTAAAAATACAGTACTAATCTTGTAAAACACAGTAAAAATATAGGAAAAATACAGTAAAAATAGTTTAAAATATAGTAAAAATATTGTAAAAATACATTAAAAGAATCTCGTAAAAATACAATAAAAGTACAGTAAAAATATCGTAAAAATACAGTAAAATAGTTTAAAATACAGTAAATATATTGGAAAAATACAGTAAATATATTAGAATAATACAGTAAAAATAGTTTAAAGTACAGTAAAAGTATAATAAAAATACAGTAAAAATACAACAAAAATACAGTAAAAATATATAAAAATACATTAAAAATATATTAAAATACAGTAAAAATATATTAAAAATACAGTAAAAATATAGTAGAAGTGCAGTAAAAATATAGTAAAATATAATAAAAAAAACACTAAAAATATACACTACCATTCAAAGGTTCAGGGTCACCCAGACAATTCTATGTTTTCCATGACAACTCTCACTTTTATCCATGTGCTAACATAACTGCACAAGGGTTTTCTAATCATCAATGAGCCTTTCAACACCATTAGCTAACACAATGTAGCATTAGAACACAGGAGTGATGGTTGCTGGAAATGTTCCTCTGTACCCCTATGGAGATATTCCATTAAAAATCAGCCGTTTCCAGCTACAATAGTCATTTACCACATTAACAATGACTACACTAGATTTATCATTCATTTAATGTTATCTTCATGGAAAAAAAAGATTTTCTTTCCAAAATAAAGACATTTCTAAGTGACCTCAAACTTTTGAACAGTACTTTATGAATGATTTAAACCCTACAAAAAAAACTGCTTTACCCGACTGTACCTGTCTTCTCAATAACGATGACAGCAGCTCATCACAGTCGTTGGTTTTGGCTGTTTTGGACATTTGTCTTTGTTAAAGGTGTCTGTATCCGACTAGGGACTCGGAAATGCATCCCACAATTTGGAAAATTTTCCAATCCGACTTTCACCTCCTCTTTAGTTTGTTTCTGTTGGATGCAGCAGGTTGTTTTTCTTAAGCTTTTCTTTATTTGGAAACGGGGTTCTCCGGGTTTCTTCCAGCTGAATGATTGAGGAACTGTGTAAATGTGGAATAATTCAGTTTCACTTTGTGTTTGTGTGTTCAGCCGACTGGAAGGTTCGAGCCAGACATCTGCTGCCGAAGTGGAGAAACATCGCTGCCCTGATGATTAAAACGCTGGTGCGGATGAAGAGGATGCCGTTGTGAGTTGTACTGAACAGTAGAATTAGTGATCTCTCTGCATCTTTAAGCTGCACGTTTCTGACTGCCTCGTGTGTGTTTTTAGCTCGTTGTGTTTCCAGTTCCTGCTACCCGTCATCCAGATCTCTCTGATCTGTTTGTGTGTCGGAGGAGATCCGAAGGGGATCCATGTGGCCGTGGTGAACAACGAGACCTCCCCCTCCTCGTTCAGCCAATCACTGCTCTCCTTCCTGGACAACTCCAGCGTTCACCAGGTACCTGTTCAGTTCTGTTCATACACATTTATCACACTCTCTTCTTGTATTTAGCAGTCCCTCCAGGGTTTCACAGGCTTTTTTCCAGATTTTTGTGGCCTAGAATGGCTGAATTTGCAGCATAAGTTGCAATGTTTTTAAATGTATTTGTGGGAAATTGCAGGAGACGGTGACAGTTGCTAAAAAGTTGCATTTTTTCAGCTTTTAGAACATGTTTCAACATTTTAATTGACAATATTTCTTCCTAAACTAATTCTTTACCGCTCCAATCCATTTCCACCAGCTGCCATTCCACGGTAGGAAACTAGCAGCAGCCAGATACTGGTTTAACATGAAGTGGTTGGTAGATTTAAGGCACTAAATGATCATTTACTATTGAATGAATCATATTTGGACATATCTGTCAGTGGCTTAAAGAGTTAATTTCACATCCTGGTACACACGTGTTCACACGCACACGGCTCGTCGCATCATTAATGAACCTAACTTCCCTTCATTCTTTCAGAGATCCAACAGATCTGGATCAACAGCTTCCATCATGGTGATTTATCTGGTCTGGTAGAGGTCTGGTAGTGGTCTGGTAGTGGTCTGGTACTGGTCTAGTAGAGGTCTGGCAGAGGTCTGGTACTGGTCTGGTAGAGGTCTGGTACTGGTCTGGTAGTGGTTTGGTAGAGATCTGGTAGTGGTCTGGTACTGGTCTGGTAGTGGTCTGGTAGAGGTCTGGTACTGTTCTAGTAGAGGTCTGGCAGAGGTCTGGTACTGGTCTGGTAGTGGTCTGGTAGGGGTCTGGTACTGGTCTGTTAGTGGTCTGGTAGGGGTCTGGTAGAGGTCTGGTACTGGTCTATTACTGGTCTATTACTGGTATGGTAGAGGTCTGGATCAACAGCTTCCATCACGGTGATCTGTCTGGTCTGTTTCCGCTCCTTTCAGTCGTTCTCCTAATATGTTTTGGTACAAAAGTGTTTGTCAGTCGATTGTTTTCGTTTGTTTTCCACCACAATATTTCATGGGTGTAAAACAGTTTAGCTCCGCTTTGGTGAAGAACATCAGGGAATTGTTTTTCACCATCTTTATCAGTAATTGTTGTTGGTAAATGAGAGACATTAGAATGGGACATGTCTGCATCTTCAAACCACAAACAAGGAAGTGAATTCAGTGACGTATGTGCATTATGTTTGGACTGCTATGATTGGTGGAACTCACGGGAGGCGGGACAAAATTGTAGAAAAATTGCGGTGATTGGACAGAATTGCAAAGTCACGCAGAATTCACAGAGATTGTTTGAATTTGCGTTAGTTGTTGTGGTCGCAGCATCGTGAATTCCTGGAAGGACTGATTTATTGTATGTGTTGCAGCCAAAGAGGAACTGGATAGATGAGATTATTCTGCTGCAGATTCATTCTTGCATCACCGTTACTTTATTGTCCGACTGAAACAGGATGCATCTCACAGCTCCGAGGTAATTCTGGTGTGAAATGCTTCGGTTGAGTCGAGAGATAACAGCTTTTTCTCTCAGGTGTTAAATTGAAACACACACCGAGCAAATGAGTTTCACTTCTGCTCACAGCAGAACAAACAATACGAGTTCCTTTTTCTTTTCTTGTGACCTTTTTTGTTGACTAGAAAGTATCTGGGCGCCCTACGAGTTCCTTTTTCAAGGAAATCTGTGAAAGCGGAAGGTTGTTTTATCTGCATGACACAGAACTGTAAACCTTCAACACACTGTATTGTGAGAACACTTTAAAAGTAAAGATGCTTTAAAAAAAAAACTGTCATTAGTAGTTTTTATTTGTAGATTAAACTCACACTCAATGAACTGCAGGATGTTGAAATCAGGGCTGTAGCTGTTGGACCGTCTGTTGCAGGACTCCTCGTTGCTAAAGATAGTGTTTTTTTATGACTCTGCCAGTTTGTTTGGGCTCATTGTCATGCAGCAGAATGGATTTAAGACTGATGAGTGGCTCTTTGGTGGTTAAATGTGATCTACTATCTAACCCTAACCTCCATCTGCTTCTATGTTGCTGGAGCAGAATACGAACAGTCAGCATGCTCTGATAGCTAAAAGTTAAAATATAATGTTTAAATTGCACCTGCTTTTTTCATCCATAGGTTCCCTTGTCCCATAAGGACGCTTTTGAAGGGATCTATAATGGAGAATATTGGGGCGTCATCGGCTTTGGCAAGAACTTCACCAGCTACTTGACCAAACGGTGAGAATCAACACCGATGATGTGACATGGTGTACGTTTAGTTCAGTGTTTGTCTCATGATGCTTTACGAAAAATGATCCAGAAGAGTTCAGTGTGTCGACGGGAACAAATACTAGTAGAGCAGGTCCTCGGTTATGACGTCCTCGACCTGCAGCAGTTTGTTGTTATGTCGGAACTGGTTACGTGGAACTAGTTGGTGAGCAGAGTGGATGAATACGTCGTCACGCGGCGCTATAAGACAGCTTTGTTTCCATTCTCCGGTTGTACTCCACCTTGGATTGTGCTAAATTCACTAACTTTTTGCAAAAGAAATGTGAGGACAGATTAAAGTAAATATCAGCAGAGAAAATGATCACATTTTGGACATATATTTGGTGATGTATTCGTGACTCGATTCAACCTTTTATCTTGTGACTCTTGTGACACAATTAGGCAAGATCATGAGCACTGGCTTCCTTTAATTTATAAAAATCTACACAGTATTTGTCCACTATACTCCTACAATTAAAATTTTGCTGACTAATAGCGTAAAAAATCCAGAAAAGAGGAATTTTTTTTGTTGTTTCTTTTTTTTTGGCTGCAGCCACTTCAATCAACACAGTGTGGTTTATTTATGCCTGATTAACACCATCAGATACGAGCTCAGGGATGCAGCGTACGTTCCCTGCACGGTTATCTAGCTCGCTATAAACTGTAACTCACATCATGTCAGATGTTTCTTTTAAATAAATTTGCTGCTAATCAGGATTGGATGAAGCATCTTGAGGCCTAAAATCTTTCTTAATTAAACTCAGGATCCAAATCAGGTCGACTAATTTGTGTTTTTCAGGGCAGGAGACTCTGAACCGATACTGGGAACTGAAATCATGAGAAGTAAAAATGAAACTCTTGAAATCAGAATTTAGAATTACACGAAACTCCAACCCAAAACTTAATCAGATGCCTTACTTTATTTAAGTTTTATTTAAATAAATATAAGCTAGAATGATCAGCAAAACCAATTTTCGACCCCTCATCCAAATTTAGCGGAATCATTTTCTAAATTCTGTCCCAGTCGTTGCGTCTGCTGATAGCAACATTACGCTGCTTAGAACTATTTCACAGAAGGAATATTATTGTTATTGTTGTTTTTTCTACCGGCATTAAAGCCCTTCACTGGTTGTTGGTTTAACCCATAAAACTCATCTAAAGTTAGTTTATTTACAAGCCTTTTTCCTGTAGAGATAAACCCTTCTTGTCTTTAAATAGCCCAGATGTAACTTTACGCTGTTGCTTCCTCTAATATGCATGAATTTCTGCAGCTCGAGCACACCAGCTTACCTGCAGCTGAACTCAAACACGGTATGCGACACAGTGGGAAGGTTTAATACTGGAATAATTCATTACAATACATGGAATAATGATGCAGAAAGTCACATCCTGCAGGTTTACGAGGTCATTTCCTTTAGGTTTGTTACATCTGAAACCTCGTACTGGAAAAAATGCCCCTCTCAAAACAAGGAAAAAAGCTTATTTCAAGAAACTTTTACCTTGAAATAAGTGAAAAAATCTGCCAATAGAACAAGTGAAAAATGGCTTGGTAAGATTCCTTGAAATAAGATATGATATTTAGAATATTGGGATCTTAAAATTAGCTGGGAAAACTTATTTTAAGCTCTATTTTACCAGGATTATCAAGCTGAGGTGTCTTAAAATAAGCCAGATATGCTAAAAAAAATAGTAGATTTTCACCCATAAATAGATTTGTGCTTTCATGTAACCTCCTAATTTGAGATGTATTAAACTTATTTTGAGTTTTCTTGTAAAATACAACTTAAAACAAAATAATTTCAAGATTGTTTGACTTAACAAGATATTTAAGATGCATTGTCTTAAAACAAGTCCCTCCATCTGCTGAAATGTCTCTTGTGAAGTGAATTTATCTTAAATCAAGTGGGATGAGATGTTTTGATTAAAAATAGGACAAATAGACTTGGTGAGATTTAGAGTTTTTGCAGCGCGAATCTGTGTTTTTGAAACCGTCTGCCAGCAAATAAACACGTTAGCAGGGTAAAAAAATACTATTATTTTCAGTGGAGAGAATTAAAAATGATGCTCATGATTAAAGGATTTTGCTTGTTTCTGCTGCACTGAAGGAAAATAATGAGAAAATTTTGAATCTCTTGAAATGCAGATGGAAAACTAGTTTGTATCTCCATTTTTTTTTGTTATTTGCAGCCTCAGTTTCTCCGTCTCACCCTTTAGAGCCGCCGTCATGTGAGAATGAGTCAGTTCTGGAGGCTAAAGGGCGTGAATCACAGCGTTTGTTTGGGATTCAAGGATGGACCGTCTGGTCCTTCCTGTCCCGAACACACCTGAGCAGGTGGCATCTCCACCAATCAGACGTTGGCTCTCTCTGAGTCATGTGACCCTCATGTGACAGGCCTGACGTTAGCCAAACAAAAGGCGTCTTCACCCACATGTCAAAATAACCAATTATGTTCTGACTCTTTTTGTTGTCTGTTCGTCATTGTGTGGGAAAGACAGGATGAGTAACTCTAGCATGACACACTACATTTAATGTTATATCTGTAAAAAAGCAGAATATTAAAATAGAAGTAGGTGTAACAAGTTGAAAAATAGAACTCTATTGAACTCACATACCCAGAAAAGTGATTTTAACCAGAAGAGGACACCAAAAACAACCACATGGATCATCTAAATGGCTTCAAATTTAACACTGTCCTCGACAAACACCTGCCAGATGTGAAGGAGATCAGAGGTAAAGCTGCTAAGAAAAGTGAATAAAAGACAGACTTTAGTTAGATACTGAGATCCTGAAAAGATAAAAGCAGCCGACCAACCTGTGCATATATTTATTATTAATTTGTGCTGAAGCTGTCAAACAGGTTAATGCAGCTCAAAGGTGTATTAGAGATGACAGATGATAACTGAATACAGATAAACAGTAAAATATGTTGGCATTGAGGCACACAGAGACACAATTACTATAAGTTATAGGATAATAATAATAATAACAATGATAATGATAATACCCAGTAAAGCATGATGATGAATCTGAGAAATGAAATAGATTTCCAATAAACACAACACCAGGACAACCAGTAATGACTGTTGCAAAAATACAAATTGGTTTTCAAAATAATAATAATAATAATAATAATAATAATAATAATAATAATAATAATAATAATAATAATAATAATAATAATAACATTTGAAAATGATAAAAAATATTAATAATTGAAAACTAATTTAAAATATAATTAAAAATTATGATAATAATAATAATTAGAATTTTAAAATGCTAATTATAACAATAATAATATTTAAATCTAATAATAATAAATATAGTAATAATAATAATATTTGAAAATGATTAAAAAAATAAAAATGATTTAAAACAGAATTAAAAATGATGATAATAATATTAATAATAATAATTTTAAAATGCCAAAAAATAAAACAGTAATACGACTACTACTACTAATAATAATAATTAAAACAATATTTTAAAAAATAATATTTTAAAAATGATTTTAAAATAATAAAAATAATAATAACCATAATTTAAAAATTATAAAATAATAATAATTTTAAAATTAATCAAAAATACTAATAATAGTTGAAAAATGCTATAAATAATAATAGATAAATTAAAATGAATTAATACAAATAATAATCAATTAAGAATAATAATAATGATAATAAAATGCATGTGTAGTAAAAAGTATACCTCTCAAATAAAGTTACAGATGATAAACTCTCTGTAATACACATTTTAACAGCCTTAGTGGCTCAACCAGTCTGTGGGCTTTGCTTTGCTTTGAGGAGTAATGAACTCGTCTGACCCTCAGAGTTTTAATCAGTGAAACCAGCCTGCAGTCACATACTGACCTCTGCTTATTAATTAACTTGACTGCCGAATTTTCAAGGTCATTTACTCATGAAATGATTCAAAGAAAGAGAGTTTTTAATGAAGTTTAGGGTGTAGGTCTTTCAAAAAAAAAACTGTGCTGTTTAGTTCACACTGTAGAATCAAATCTTGAATATCTGCTGTCTTAAAAAAAAAATCATATTTTCAGTCAAAATATTAATTTTCTTGTGACTTTGCAGGTTGCTCTATCGGCAGGTTTCCAGAGACGTGGTCGACGGAGGATCAGTTCACGTCTGGCTGGACTTCACCAGTAAGATCCAAACCGTTTTATACCAGTTATTGTTGAATAAATGCTTTTACAATGCATTACACATTATAGAAATAGAAGTTTTAAACAGGAGTAATGCTTAAAAAAAAAAGCCAGAATTTTATGTGGTTTCTGCCAGATATCACATTGTTTGGGATTTTTCACGCTTCCTGTGAGTCTTATTTTGAAAATAATAGTGAGAAATTAACTAAAAAATAGAATATAGAATATACATTGCGCTGATTGAAGAGCTTTGAGGTGGGATTTAGGATTCCATTTTGGATTTAAACTTACCATTAATTATTTTTCTTAGTCACAAACATAAGAAAAATAAATAGTAATATTGTAGATGTTCCTAAACAAAATTAAGATAATTTTTACATTTTTATTTTTTATTTTTTGATTCATTTTTTAATTTAGGCAATAATGTTGAATTTCAGACAAGGTTTCAATTTGCCTTTATTTACTAAACCAGTCTCTAAAACTTGCATTTTGTGGGTAACAACATTAATATTGTTCAAAAAGGTTTTGTAATTTAACGCCAAAGAACTACAACCTAAAATAATCCTCAACATATTTTAAATTTGTTATTTAAAAAATTATTTAAAAAATTTATTTAAAAAAAAAAAAAAAAAAAAATATATATATATATATATATATATATATAAAAAAATAAAATTAAGAATTATTATATTTTAAGCCTTTTTGACATTTATGGAAATATGTATTATTCAAATATGTAAATATATAAATTGAAAATACTAATAATAATACGAAGAATATGAAGAATATGAAGAAGGAGACTATTATTATTTAAAAATGCTAAAAAATATATATTTATATATATATATATATATATATATATATATATATATATATATATATATATATATATATATATATATATATATATATATATATATATAAAAAAATAATAATTAAGCATTATTATACTTTCAGCCTTTATATATAAATATATAAATGGAAAATATTAACAATAATACGAAGAAGAAGACTATTAAAAATGCTAAAAAATATTAATAATTTAAAATTATGATGATAATAAATATATATATATATATATATATATATATATATATATATATATATATATATATATATTTAAATAACATATATTTTCAAAACTCTCATTAACAATTCAAAATGTACTAAGGAATTATTTGTAGTGTTTTGGCATTGAATTAATAACGTCTTTATATATGTTGAAATATTGGAATATACCCCTTTTCAATGTATGTTTTTAAAATGAAATAAATCTAACTAAGTGTAAATCCAGGTGTAAAATGTGTGTAAGGTCAACAGCTAAATAATCCTCCAGGAAACTATTAAATAAGGTAATAAAGTTTCTCCAGGAAACCTTTAACTAGCAGTGTTTCCAGAGAGGGAGTACATGTCCTAAAATGTAAAAAACAAATGAGAAATATACAAAATCCTGAAGGAGAAGCAGTTATGAACATATCAGATCACACACATTTCATCTGACGGGACGCTAACAACCTGAATTTATTATTTTATCCCGTTTATGTATTGTTTGTTTAGATCGACAGATTGCCTTAATGCTGCAGAAGAAACTCCACGAAGCGTTTCAGGTATAAAAAAGATTCAAAGACATCTGACTGCTTAAAAACGTTGGAATATAAACTGACACAAGTGCTTCAATAATTGTATTAATTATGACTCCTTCAGTTCTAATTACAGTTGTATTTTTCTCTAGTATTTAAGACTATTTAAGCTCTTCATGTGTGTTCAACCAAACCTTTAATTACTCAGTATGTTGGTTTGTGATCACATCTCTCTCCTGATTAAGACTAAAACTAAAAATGTACTGTCTGACATGCGGTATTAATGCTTTATCTGTTCCTTTTGTGTGCAGGCGTTTGTGGATCATCAGTGGAGCAGTATGTCGTACCTGACCGCCCTGCCCATAAAGGTACGAGTCAGGAAGAGTTCTCAATCTACTTTTATAACTGGTTGGAGTCATTTTTTAAGAAAAATGGTCAAAATTCTTCTGCTTTCAACTCCTTAAATGTTTTTTCTTGATTACAAAACAAAACAAGACATAAGTGCTTCAGGAAATGCTGATCAACCTTTTTCATTTTGCATTTTCTGACATTTTATAATACAATAATAATTCCTGGCAGCTATATTTTAATAGGAATAAACAATATAGAGCAATAAAACTCCCATAAATACTGAATAAGCAGCTGTGTTACTTCTGATGCTACACGCTATATAATTAAGTGAATATAAACATTTTCTTGTTCAGTTCGAGGAGCCAATTTACGGCAGCCAGAACACCGACTTCACTACATTTGTGACGCCTGGAGCTGTTCTCAGGTCAGTACTGTGTGTTGGACAGTTTTCACCCGCCCTCGCTCTGGAATAATTAGCTTCTATTATCATTTTATAATCATCATCATTATTATATCATTTATGTTATCATCTGCAGTACAGCATCTTTGAGTTCCTCTATTTCTGATTACCTGAAAATTCACCTGCTCCTTTGATTCACACATCACTTCAGTGAGATATCTTTGTCCAAAATAACCCAAAAATGGTCTACAATTAGCTTTAAATTGTCCACAGTGACCCAAAAGTGTCTCAATTTGTGTGTTCGAAGTGACCAAGAAATTGACAAAAAATTTGAATAAAAGTGTCCCAGCTGAGCAGTTAATTAGTTTATGCAAAGAAATAATGTGGAAAGAAACAATATTTTAAAAATTGTGTCATGATTATGAGTTGATTTACATCCATGTAGAGTCTAGGAGTGCAAAGTGTGCTGTGTAACATGAAAAAGATAAATTAAAATCAGTCAAAATCTGAAAGATTTTCAAATGTCTGTGACATACAAGAAGAAGAATCCCTAAAATCTCTCACTTAAGAACCTAAAATCCATCAAATAATATCAAATAATTGTTAATTTCTGCGGTAAATAACATAAAAATCACCAAATATTCCTGATTCTTGATCGATTAATCGGCAAAACTGACCGACAGCTGCAGTTCTACAGTAAAATAAAGGATCTAAATCAGTTTTTTCATGTGTTTTCTCATTGAAAATGGCTAAAATGCAATAGTATCTTTGTGTTTGTGTGTCTGCATACACTGTCCATCCATGCATAGAGTTCAGGAGTGCAAATTGTGGTGTGAAACAAGAAAAAGATAGATTAAAATCCTGTAGAATTAGTAAATGAAAGAAAAAAACATCTGTTTGTTATTGAAAGTCTTAATATTATAGTGTTAAATACCTCCAAGAAGAGTTAAAAACTGAAGGATTTTTGAATTCCTCTGATATAAAAGAAGAAAAATCAGCATTTAAGAACCTAAAATCCATCAAATAATATCAAATAATTGTCAATTTCTGCGATAAATAACATAAAAATCACCAAATATTCCTGATTCTTGATTGATTAATCTGGTATTTGGTTGTTTTATTGACTTTCTGCGTCTGATTTATGTTTCAGAATATATTCTAAATGTATAAATGGTTTCTGTAAAAAGCTGTTTTCTTCCTCAGCATCACCTTCTACCTGGCCGTGGGTCTGACGGCGCTTTCCTTCGTCCTGGAGAGGAAAGAAGGACTTCTGGACAGATGTTGGGTGGCAGGTGAGACATTATAACTCACATCTGTCCAACACAGAAACTAAAGCTGTGTCCCAGTTCCATTAACACCACTTTAAACATTAATTTAATGCAGATTTTATGTATATAAACACATTCAGACTGCATAGAATGTGGAAAACAGGAACAAATCTAAACATTCAATATTAAAAAACTGTTTTTTTCCCCACATGCTAATGTAAAAAAAGACATTTGGAAGCTACTCACAGCTGCTTAAATCAAAGTAATTCTGATATTAGTGAAGCAGCCAAAGGAAGATCTTAGAAAATGACAACAAAAACTCATTTATATTTTCTTTGTGCAACATTTTTGTTGTTAAATTTCCTCCAAATTAGATGATCTTCGTTATCAGTGCTGCTTTCTGCATTCACAAACCACAAATAATGACTTGTGTCACACATTCCTTTGATTTCCAGGTTATAAAAACAAAAGAATTTTAGATTCAAAAACACCTGCAGGAAGCGTTTTCTCTGTGTGCTACTTGAGTTTTAGCTTCTTTTCTGAAAAAGTCTATGATAGTATGTATTCTAATTATTGAACTGTTTGTTTGGATCTACTTTAGTTAGACTTTTCTAAGATATGTGTTACCTGAGTTGAAGATAAATCTGTAATATTAACGAGAATCCAATCAAGGTATCATTTAGATGTAGTTTGAGATGTGACCAGTAGAGGGAGGAACAGGATCACAGCAGAAACACGGAGCACCTTTTTCTTTTATTATTCTTCATATAGTAACATTTTTTTTAGCTTTAACCCTCCTGTTGTCTTCACTTACGAGTACCAAAAAATATTGTTTCCTTGTCTGAAAAAAATCCCAAAATTCAGCAAAAAAATTCTCCAAATTTCTGAGAATTTGCAAAACCTTCAGGAAGAAAATTCCAATAATTCCTTAAAAGTTTCCCTTAAATGTTTTATTTAAATAAATAAAAAATCCCCCAAATTTGGCAAGAAAATTCTTGTAAATATTTTCAAAAAAATGAGTAAAAATCTTCCAAAAAAATCCTAAAAATATCTAAAATGATTACATATATATCAGTAAAACTTCTAATATTTTCTTTAAGAATATTCACCAAAAAATCAACCAAATATTTATCAATTTCTGTGGTAAATGACTTAAAGATCACAAAATATTGCTGATTCTTGATCGACAAAACTGACTGACAGCTGCAGCTCTAAAGTGAAGTCATGATCTAAATCGGGTTTTGCACAGGTTTTCAGAACATCTTTGTCTTTGTGTGTCTCCTCCAGGTGTGAGCTCTCTGGAGACGATGCTGGCTCACCTCTTCTCTCAGCTGTTCGTCATCAGCGTTCAGATCATCCTGCTGCTGCTCTTCATCCTTCTCGTCTTCAAGGTTACACACACACACCGACAAACAACACAGACACACTGAACGCACACGCCTCGCGCTAAATGAAACTTTATCGATCGCTGCAAAAATGAGGGAGGAGAGTGACGGCGGGGAAACACCGGCAGACCGATAGAAACAGAAGCTCTGCGAGGTGTTCCAGACGTTCACCTCCGTGGCTGTTTGTCTGATCGATGGTGTTTGTTTGCTGCTCATTGTGAAGCCGACCACAGAGTCAGACTGTTTAACCTTCATTCAGTCCACTAAATCCAGTAAAATCACAGCATAATAGCTGAGAAATAACTCCAAATGTTTCATTTGTTTTAGTGCAAAAAGGTACATTCTGAAAATGTTCTCACTTAAGGAATTACCTTTTTCCAAAACATCATAAACAACCTGAAATTTCTGAACAAAAATTAATTCAAGCCTCAGTTTATCATTTCCACATAACAACGTCCAGATCAGAGTGTCTACAAAGGAACACAACATTTAGTCACATCTGGAACTGAACCATAGAGGATTTTACTTTATGATCAAAACGACAAAACTCAAACAAAAAAAAGGACAAAAAACAATAAAAAAAAGACAAAATATGACACAAACGGACGCAAAATGACAAAAAAATGAACAAACGATGCAAGCAAGACAAAAAAAGACACAAAATGACAATAACAACAAAAAACTATGAATAAAGCGAAACACAGAATGACAAAAATAAGACAAAAACAAGCGAGACAAAAAGGAAACACAAAACGATAAAAATACAAGACAAATGACAAAAAACAAGACAAAAAAGTACAAAAATTAGACACGAATGACAAAAGCGAGAAACAAAACAAAAAATGAGATGAACGACGCAGATGAGACAAAAAGGAAACACAACACAACAAAAACGAGAAACAAAACGACAAAAGTCAGACAAAAGACAAAAAACAAGACAAAATATGACAAAAACGAGATGCAAAATGACAAAAAATGAACAAACGATGCAAGCGAGACAAAAAAGAGACTCAAAACAACAGAATGGGCCAAAAAACTATGAATGAAGCGAAACACAAAATTACAAAAATAAGACAAAAAACAAGCGAGACAAAAAGGAAACCCAAAACGACAAAAATGAGAAACAAAATGACAAAAACACGAGAAAAACCACAAAAGTCAGACAAAAAACAACAAAAACAAGACAAAATATTACAAAAATGAGACACAAAATGACAAAAGCAAGACACAAAACGACAAAAAATGACACAAACGACATGAAACAAAACAAAAAATTGGCCAAAAAAGTTAAAGTGACAAAAAATGGACAGAGACAAAAAATGACAAAAGTGTGAAACAAAATGACAAAAACGATACACAAAACTATAATACAGCAAACACAAAATAACAAAAATAAGACAAGAAACACAAGTGAGACAAAAAGGAAACAAAACGACAAATACGAGAAACATAACAACAAAAACATGAGACAAATGACAAAAACTGAAAAAAATGAGACACAAAATCACAAAAAAGAAATGACACGAAACAAAACCAAAAGACAAAAAATTTGACAAAAAAGTTACAAAATGACAAAAAAATGGATAAACGAAACAAACAAAACAAAAAGGAAACACAAAAAGACAAAAAAAAATGAAAGAAACAACAAAAGTCAAACAAAAAACACAAAAACAAGACAAAATATTACAAAATGAGACACAAAACGACACAACAATCTAGTATTTTGCTTTATGATCAAAACAACTTGTCATGGTCTAGAAATGATTTTAAGTTTATAGTTTTACTAATTTACCATCTGCAGTTAATGTCTTCTCTGTAATTCTTACACTTTGAGGGCCAGATTGGACCCTCTGGAGGACCGCTTTTGGCCCGTGGGCCTCATGTTGGACACCTCTGATCTCGCTGATTATTATGGTCTGGTTTGTGGAGAGTTGGACAGGCAGCAGTTCTGACATGTTCAAGGTTAATGTTTGACCAAGCCAGCAGGCTTTTTAGCCCCGCTCATTAGCATTTTTACAACATCATCACAAGTCTGACTTCACCTGCTGCGGATTGGAGCCGTAATTATGTTAAAAACGCTCCACTGCTGCCACCAAACAGCTTTTATTGACCTTTAATGTCCGGGATCAGAATGTGTCGTTCATTTTTCTGCTGTAAAATATGATGCGGTGGAGAGGAAATGTGGTGCAGAGGTCAGATTTAACACGTTTTCTATCGATTATCAGAAGGGAATCAGAGCAGGGAGAAGAGTCGATGCTGCCACACGCTTTTATGTCTGTGTGTGTGTCTGTGTGTGTGCATGCGTGTGTGTGTGTGTGTGCATGCGTGTGTGTGTGTGTGTGTGTGTGTGTGTGTGTGTGTGTGTGTGTGTGTGTGTGTGTGTGTGTGTGTGTGTGTGCGTGTGTGCGTGTTAATTAAGGCGCTGAAGTCCAAAGAGACCACCACTCCATAAATCACTTCCCGCGTTGCCCGTATCCAGGGATCACTGCGGGATCGCCACGACAACAGGCCTTGATTGCTGTGGCAACCGGGCGGTCATGTGGCCTCTCAGTGCACGTCTATTTTTGCACGTCGTCAGGGGCGACGGATAGTGTCTTAACACACCGAGCAGCAGCACACACACACACACACACACACACACACACACACACACACACACACACACACACACACACACACACACACACACACACACAGGCGTTGTAGTGGAGTTCTCACCTTGAATCTTCTGAACAGAGACTTGCAGCGTTTCTTTGTTTTTATGTGATTTTGAACAGATTTTTTTGCTCTGCTGTTTTTTTTAATCTTTCTATTTCTTGGGGTGTTTTTGGGTGTTTGCAGGTCTCTTTCGATCATATTTTCAGATCTAATCACACATGAAGGAGAGCTTTGCTCCCTTCTGCAGCACTATTTAAGGCCTCAGAGCTTCTTATGTAAATATTAAATGAACTATTTCCAACTATTTTCCTCATTATCACAATACTTATTTTTTGTGACTAAAGAATATCATTAGAGTTTTAAATAGCCTGTAATGGGATAACACTGTAGCCGAGTGGTTAAGGTTACACAAGAATAAATGCCTTAAATGGTGAATCCACAGTTTGGTTTCTGACTAACTGGACCATTTTCCACCTTCTTTCTCCACATTTCTTGTCTCTCTTGACCCTCTCTGTCCAATAAAGTCATGAATTACCTCAAAAAATGATCTTTAAACTCCTTAATGGTGCATGTGATTGTACTATTAAACAGAATATGTGTTTAAAAGATTTTTTTTATTGACTCCTAAACACTGGTAGTACTTAAAACATTCAATTTCACATATTTTGAGCTTATTAGATGCTGGTCTGACTCATCATTTTGCATTAAGTTGCTATTGGAAACGACGGCCGGAACCACAGTGCAGCAAAATGTATGCTGAGAATGTCAAGTTTTGCAAAAAATATTAGATTGTGCCATGAATCAGTTAGGCTTTATTGGTGGTTTAGACATTTTAATGACATTGTTCGTCTCACTGTGTGCAGATTTTCCTGTTTGGGGCACCGTTGCTGCATCCTGGGCTTAGCGGTGCCAAAAGACAAATGTGTTTAGTTCAAACAAATACAAACAAGCTGGAGTTTTTTTCCTCCTCTGTAGCAGAAAGATAATGAGGTGTAGTCAGACTGTTCTACACAGCAGAATAATGAGATGCTAACAGCTGCAAAGAGCTGCATTTCTTTAATACAGCATTCGGTGTCAGTCACATCAATGTCCGTATGCTTCAGAGCAGGGTTCACAGATTCACTTCATATATTCTTTGTAGTCAAACCTTCTAACCACCAGCAGTTTGATGTAGAACAGGGGTGTCCAACATGAGGTACGTGGGCCAAAAGCAGCCCTCCAGAGGGTCCAATCCAGCCCTCAAAGTGTAAAAATTCCAGAGAAGACATTAACTGCAGATTGTAAATTAGTAAAACTATAAATTTAAAATAATTTCTAGACCATGACAAGTTGTTTTGATCATAAAGTAAAATACTAGATTGTTCATTGTTCTTTTGTCATTTTGTTTCTCATTTTTGTAATATTTTGTCTCATTTTTGTTTTTTCTCTTTTTTTTTGTCTGACATTTGTGGTTTGTCTCATGTTTTTGTCATTTGTTTCTCATTTTGTCGTTTCGTGTTTCCTTTTTGTCTCGCTGGCGTTCTTTGTCTCATTTCTGTCATTTTGTGTTTCACTTTATTCAATGTTTTTTGTCTGGTTTGTGTCGTTTGTCCATTTTTTTTATTGCTTTGTGTCTCGTTTTTGTAATATTTTGTCTTGTTTTTGTTGTTTTTTGTCTGTGTTTTGTCATTTTGATCATAAAGTAAAATCCTCTCTGGTTCAGTTCCAGATGACTAAATGTTGTGTTCCTTTGTAGACACTCTGTGATCTGGAAGTTGTAATGTGGAAATGATAAACTGAGGCTGAATGTTGTTGAAATTGAACTTATTTTTCTTCATGAATTTCAGATTGTTCATGATGTTTTGTAAAAAGATGATTCCTTAAATGTGAACATTTTCAGAATGTACTTTTTTGCACTAAAACAAATTAAGCATTTGGAGTTGTGGTTATTTATCTGTTATTATGCTGTGATTTTACTGGTCACTGGAGCTCAAATAGGGCCGAATGTGAAACCTGAACTAAAATGAGTTTGCCACCCCTGAGTCAGAGATTTAGATGTATTATGCTAATAGCCATCCAGCAGAGATGAGGAACCGTCTCAAACTCGTTTTTTTTTTTTTTTTCAAATTACACACATTCATTTTCTTAGCATTTTTAAAGTTGTCTTTAAAACCAACCAATGTCGACTTCACTTCACAGTTTTGGAGTCATAACTTTCTTCTTTCGCAATCTCAGAGACCTGCAAACAGAGTTTAATGTGCGAAATCAATGTGCTTCCCTGTTAAGAATTCCATCTGAGAATTCGCTTTCTGCATTAATTTGAAATATGCAGGCGAGTTTTGGCTTCTTTCTTTTTCTGTGTATTCAGGTGGTATCTGAAGTAGTTTCTAGTTTCCGTGTAAACAGGCCATTGATCACTCTTGTGACTTTACCACTGTCTTGTAATATTAATGTTCATAAAACACCATATTTACTCTTCGGTGGATGCAGATTTACATTATTTTATGAGAAAAGATGAATGTATTAAACCGTAGACTGATGTAAATTTGAAAAATGAGGTTGCAAAAGTACAGATTGTGCTATTTTATATTCAAAATTCAACTTTCTCACCCATTGGAAATAATATATCTAAACAGATGGGAGCAATACTTTATGTTCTGAATTTGTGGTCGTTTATATTTGTGTCTGCAAAAATAATGACTGTTGAATTTTACTCCCTTTAAAGTCTGTCCATCTTGTCATCCTTTCTCACTGCTGCTCTTTCTTTATATTTTCCTGCAGATGCCTAACGAAGGCTCCTTGGTTCTGGTCATAATCCTGATCGTGCTGCAGGGCGTCACCGGCATCTCTTTCGGCCTCGTCATCTCGTCCGCCATCGACGACGAGCAGAACGCCAACCAGGCCGCCCTGGGCATCTTCTACCCCAACCTCATCCTCAGTGGTGAGCACACACTTATTCACCTGGACTTTAAAAGGAAGATGTGCGTGAGTGTTGACTGTCTTAAAAGGCGCAGTAGGAGTCCGATTACTGGAGCTTTAGTGAAGCAGAAAGCTGATTAAAGACTCTTAGATGCTGTGAACTGGGTGTGTAGGCAGTGAAGAAGAATATTTGTTTAGAACATCAGAAGTTTAGAGGCTTCAGGAGGACTCGTGGGTCGAGGACTTTCTGTAACACTTGAGCTAAACTAAGAGAAGAAGTTCATGTCCTCATAGTCACTGCCATGTGGGTAGTCCTGGTGTTTGTTCATTTTTAGTGTTTGTGGCCCAAAACACTGGAAAAGCCCGAGTGTATGCATGGATGTCATATGGAAATACAACACAAGCTCCATCTAAACATTATCAGGAAACTGGATGAGCTGCAGCTGGGAGTCTTTGGTTATGATCAGCAGAAAACTAGAAACGCTAAGCAATAGACACTCATTACTACTAGCATGGATGGATGGATGGATGGATGGATGGATGGATAGACTGACTGTAGATAGACTATAGATAGACTGACTGGATGGATGGATGATAGATGGATGAATAGACTATAGATAGACTGACTATAGATAGATAGATAGATAGATAGATAGAGTTATTCTCCATAATTAATAACACTGTAGGGTCTCAGCCTTATTATATGCCAGGTAAAGTAGTATTTTCCAGATTTTTTGTAGGGTTTTAGTCCTTAATATGTAAACTACTCCAGTAAAATCACATCACAAATACCACTACAGGGTCTTAAACCTAAAGTTTAAACTTGTTAGGTTAATTTTTTTAATGTCCATCTTAATCTTTTTTTAGTTTAAAGCCCTTTGGTGCAACTGTTGTTGTATTAAATCTATCCATCCATCATCTATGCACCCCTTAATCCTCATTAGTGGGGCTGGAGTCTATCCCAGCTGACTGAGGGTGAAGGCAGGAGACACCTGGACAGGTAACAGTCTATCACAGGGCTACACATAGAGACAAACAATCACACTCACATTCACACCTACGGACAATTTAGAATCACCAGTTAACCTCAGCATGGTGGGAAGAACCTGGAGAAAACCCATGCATGCACTGGGAGAACATGGAAACTCCATGCAGAAAGATTCCAGGAAGGCTGCAGCATGAACCGGAGATCATCTAGCTGCAAGGTGACAGTGCTAACCACCAAGCCACTGTGCAGCTCTTGTATTAAACGTGCCATGTAATAACAGACTAGACTTGACTACAGCACAGTTAATCCCTTTTCAGACATGAGATATGTAACAATGCACATTAATGCAGTAATAAACAAAAGAGCAGCTCATCAACCTGTCCAAATAACTAACAACCCACTTTATTTATGATTCCCTAAACACTGAAAATTCTCCCCATATGTGATCATAATCTACTTACTACTTTAAAAGACATAAAATATGAGTAATAGATATCCTGACAGCTGTGATGGAGGACAGTCGCTACGCAACATCAGCTGCTAAACTCTGACTCTGTGATGTTAGATTTTAATCAATCCCGTCTCCATGTTGCTAATAATTCAGAATTTTAAGTAACTGATGAAGCTACTGCCTCTTTAGAGACACTCATATGGATCCAGCTGTAGATGTTTAACCCTCCTGTTGTCCTCATTTACAGGCACCAAAAAATATTGTTTCTTTGTCTGAGAAAAATCCAAAAATTCTGCCAAAAAATTTCCCAAATTTCTGAAAATTTGCAAAACCTTCAGGAAGAAAATTCCAATAATTCCTTAAAATCTTCCCTTAAAATTTTTATTTTTAAAAATCCACCAAATTTGGCAAGAAAATTCTTGTAAATATTTTCCAAAAAATGAGTAAAAATCTTCCAAAAAAATCCTAAAAATATCTAAAGTGATTCCATATATATCAGTAAAACTTCTAATGTTTTCTTTAAGAACATTCACAAAAAAATCAACCAAAATCCAGGGAAATTCACTGGATTTTGGTTGATTTTTTTTGTGAATGTTCTTAAGAAACATTTTTAACATTTTTTTTTCCACCAGCAAATGTTCAAAGATTTCCCAAAAAAGTTGAAAATGTGGACATCAGAAGTTTCACTGTGAAAGCAGATTTTCTTTCCCACATTTTCAAACTTTAAAACGGGTCAATTTTGACCCGCAGGACAACATGAGGATTAATAAACTCAGAGGAAAAAGTCCTCAACAGCTGGAACCACCAACGAAATTGTAGAATTGTGGAATTATAAGTTGCTGCAACTTATAAGCTCTTAGTCTTTGGAGGTTCTCATACGGATCCCGCTGCTCTCCTGTGCTGCAGGTATTAAATAATCTCAACAAACTGAACTCCAGCTCATTTTTTCTAATTCTAAACACTCTAACGACTTATTTTTATGCTGGTTTCGGTATGTTGTGTGCTACAGAACAGGCGGACTCAGTGAGATGAATCTTATGGCTTAAAAACTTGGAGGTGCATTTAGTAGCCGTTCTGTTTTGGGGCTTTCAATCATATTGCATGTTTTTCCTTTCAGCTTAAAGCTGCAACACCTTGTAGCACTCAGACAAAAGTGAAATTGACCTCTGTAATTCAATAGAAACTGGGCTAACTCCATGTGCTGATGAATCCCATGTGATGTGACTGAAAGCAGCTACTAAATGAACCGCAACATGAGATTATTTTCTCAGCTGGTCAGCGAGCAAACTTTGAACTTTCTATTGTGTTATTATATTGTTGCTGCTTTCTGCAGGAGAGACTAACGGCTGCTTGTTATCAGAATCCAGGAGCAAAGTGTGTTTCAGCAGCAGGTCACAGCGTGTCCTCTCCGTCCGTCCTGTCTTTCAGGTATCATCTGGCCGGTGGAGTGTATCCCCTATCCTCTCCGCTACCTCAGCCTGGCTCTTCCTCAGACCTACGCCTCTGAAGCTCTTCGCTGTATCATGTACAGAGGTAAGCTGCACGTTGCACAGCACTCATTTACAGTTTCATAACATCCCCAGCTCCTGTACATCACCCGGCGTGGAGGCGGCGTGTGCGAGAGTCGGCTCAGATGGTCGTACGCCACGAGGCCCGATGGCTGAATCATTAATCAGCCGTGGATCCTGTGTAACTCATCCTCCTGGAATGAAAGGTGTAGCGGTTTCACTCCATCTCCCGGTCTCTTCTACTTGTCTTGACCTCAGCACCTCCGAACAATAACGCCTGACGACAGCTCGCTCCGTGTTACACGATACGCAGGAAGTCACGGCAGTCATTTCCGGTTAGAAAACATCAGCATGGAAGACGAGAAGTCCGAAGTGTCAGGATTCAGTTTGGGGGATTAACTGGAGCTTTTTTTCCTAGCTTGGCAGCTGCAGCTTCATCCCTCATCCTGCCTCATTTGTTAATTGGATTCACTGGGAAATGTTGCGTTCAAGTTCCGCTGCACGTTTGGATCCGATATAACTTCAACACAACGAGAAAAAAAAACTGCAGCTAGAGTAAAGAAACTCAACTCAAGGTCCACTCTGTTGATGTTCTGGAGCTTTTCAAGCCCTCAACATGCTACAAACCAGTCATGTTTTTGATTTCTAAACGCTGTCATCACTTCCATTTTGTAAATATCCAGTGTTATATCCTTAATATCCTGCGATAACCATTTCTTAGTTATAGATTTCTTACTTGCCACCAACAAAACAATCTATAGATATTTATCCTTTTTTTTCTCCATTCCTGTGGTAAACATCTAAAAACTGTTTTTATTCCAAAAGGTAAAAATGTCCTGCAGCACTCCATGAACATCACTCCAGTCTGTCGAATAAGTGTCCCAAAATCCAGCAAAACTTGCTGGATTTTGGTTGATTTTTATGTGAATGTTCTTAAGAAACATTTTTAACATTTATTTTTTCCACCAAAAAATGTTCAAAGATTTTCCAAAAATGTTGAAAATGTGGACATCCGAAGTTTCACTTTGGAAATATTTTTTTCCCCACATTTTCAAACTTTAAAACGTGTCAACTTTGACCCGCAGGACGACACGAGGGTCAAAGTCAGTCTCTCTGTTTTAATAATGGATTCTGTGGTTTGCAAGACTAACTTAAGACATTATAAAACTACAGTCAGATGTAAATTTATCACTGCTTTGAACACGTTTCTCCTCGAGGGCTTGATTTTGTCCATTTCTGGTTGTCTGTATGTGAATCCTAAGTGTGAATCTCCCCCCAGGCTGGGGTCTGTCTCAGATGATGGTGTGGCGAGGCTTCATCGTCACTCTGGGCTGGAACACTTTCTTCCTCATCCTGGCGACGGTCATCCTGAAGCTGAGGACGTGACGACCTCACCTGAGATCATCCTCGAGGAGCCGACAGGTGAAGCCCCGGGGCCGTGCCTCACCTGGGGCACCAGAAAACAGAAGGAAAAGGGGAGCGGGAGGCATCGCTGTGGTTTAACAGACCAATTGGTTGATGCATCAGACTCCCTCCTCCACATCTCACACTCAGACACACTCACAAACACACAATCCAGCTGCCTGACTGATCCTGGAACAGTTGCTCTGGCCTCTTCAAATGTGGGTTTAAACTCAAGCTGCTGCACGTAGAAGTTTACAACATGCACAATACGTGAATATGTGATAAACAGTGAAGATAGTGTGTTGTCTGTTGGCTTGTTTCACTTCTACGTGCAGCTTCTTGAAGGTTTCAATGCTCTGAATGGCCAACTCAGGGTCACTGTTTAAAGTTTCTGTTTACCCTTAGTCTTAATGCTGATAGAGAGATTTTTCTGTTTTGTTTGACGATAAGTTGAGCCTGAGCAGTTCCTTTTGGTGGGAAAAAATCACGGTGAATATACTGACTGTAAATGTAGGATGTTGGTTTTGTCCATACAGCATTCACAACTTACATTTTAGAGAAAATATATGTAAATTTTACATTAAAACTAAGAGTCTTAGCACAAATAAAGGCATTTGTCCTCGAGAAAATGTGAAAACGGAGGCGAGGATTGATGTCGTGGGACTAGATTTTAAAGATTGCTTCGTGTTGCCCAGAAGATTCTCCGTCATTCAGGCGTCCCAGCTGCTCACTCGTCAGATTTGTGTTGGACATCGTGTCTGGTTTTGGCAGGAAAACGTAGCCGTGTCGTTCACGTAAACGTGCGCCATCACCGTTTCAGGTTGACTGTGTTCTCCATAAGTCGTGTTTTGTGCCTGGTTGGTGATGGGAACGGATTGGTACTGTATTGTTTATTTTTACTGCTCTCTACTTTGCTGGACAGAGTGGAAGCTGTTGGATTTATTTCTTCTCACAGTTCAGGTTTGTCTACTTCCATATAATTCTGTTTTTTACACCAAACTGCTCCAACTTTATACTTTGTTTAGGAATCTTGCTCTAACGACGAGAATAAAAGCACACAGGAGGACTGATGTTTGGGTCCAACATGTCATGGAGATGGTGTCGACACTGTGGGGAAAGAGGAAGAAAAATCCAGAAAAATTAAATCAAATGTAGACTTTCCTTCCTTTTTATGTACAAATAATCTGTAGTGAAGAAAACTACACTTTTAAATCTCTCTTCAAGGTGCTTTTATGTATAGTTTTTGTATTTTTTTTTGTATTTTTTTTGAAATTACAACACAGTCCATCTTTAAATTGTTTGCTTTTTTTTTTTTTTAATTAGAATTGGGTATTTTTTTGTGTTCTGCCTTTTGCATTTTGTATAAACAAGCATGAAACAATGTAGAAAAATAAGACATTTAAATTTGGAATTGCTAAAGTAACCAGATTATTAGGAAAAAACTATTCTCCGTTATTAATAATAATGTTTATTTTGCTGTTATTTCTTTGCCGTGACCACATGCTGTCCTTCCTGCTTTTAAAGGAATAGTTTGACATTTTTTGGGTAAAAAGTGCATTCGATTGGTGCTACATTCTACATATAATACAATCATTAGCAAGTTAGCTTAGCATAAAGACTGGAAACAAGGGGAGAAAGGCAACAACATCTATATATAGTGATTTTTTTGGTATAGAAACCTAACTTAAATGTGATGGTATCCCAAAAAAAATCTACATTTTCACGTGTTTGTTTGGATTAAACTAATTCAGTTACATTACAACCTCTCATTTCACTCAGAAGAACAGAAACAGCATATTTCTTAAACTGTTTCTTTAAAAGTGAGACCCACAGTGTTGGAAAAGCACCAGACCAGCATCACATGTTGTGCCAATCTTAAGACAAATGTTTACATTCATCACGGCTTCATAAATCTGAATCTTTTTGTTAGCAGACAGTCCAGCTGTAGATCTAAACACGTGTACTAGTATGTTCTGCTTGACGTGTTGTGATTGTTCCCTATTTAGTATCTATGATGCCAACTGTGCTGCAGTGATGTTATGTCTATTAACGTGATAAATAATGGATCTTAATGGCTGTAAATTCCTCTGATTGGTTTACGTCATGCTCTGATTTCCTGCTCTGTAAATCTGCTCTTGTTGCTCTGCTGTACATTCTTCAGTATCGCACGTTTTAAGGGACATCGTGTTCTTGTTTGGTAAAGAAAAAGGGGGTTGTAACCTCTTCAGTCGTGTTCAGATGACACCACAGTTCTTCTAAATGGACTCAGCTGTATTTTGCCAAACTGTAGCCGTTGACAGAAAGTTGAAGATGAATCCTTCTCTGTGCCTGATCGACTCCCATCACACAATATCTTTATTAAAATAACTTTAAAGTGGTGGATTTTCTCTGCTGAAATTAGTCCAGGTTACGTGAAAGAATTGAATATTAGTTGCTAATTTTGTGAGGACACCTTTTTATTTTCTGGACAGTTATCATCATTATATTGCCAAAAACTGTGTTAAATCTGTGTAAGGTTGGTGATTTCTGTTCTAAAGTGCTCTGTATCCTTAGCTGAGGAGGAAACATCCATGTTCCAGTTGGAAATCTACCGACTAAAATTCAACTTATTGGAACAAAAATCTGCATGCAGAGAAGCACTTCAGAAGTTTTACATGAACTGCAATTATCCTACTGAAGACAGTATTTCTACTAAGCTGATTACCTGGTTTCTTAGCTGCTCGGTCACTTTGAGAATCAGATGTTCATGGTTTCCAGACGATGAATCATAATTTGGTTTCCATTTGTGCTACCATGAGATTGACATTTTTCATTGACTTTAAAACATCCATACTGTTGGATGCATTACTGCGCCACTTAGTGCACGTATTCATTTCCTAAAAATGAATTGTACTGATGCCGATTCTTTGACCTTTAATCAGGACAGAACAAAGATCTCTGCAGTGCTGGAGGATGGTCTGACTGCACCTCATTTCATTCTGCTTTAGGGTAAAAATACGCTCTTGTTTCTGTTTTTTAAGCCAATCCAAATCATCTTGGGTGCTACTTAGCCCAGGATGCAGTGATGGTGCCCCTGCAAAATGGCAACCGATGAAATGTTAGGGAACGTTTGCACGCAGGAAACTGTCTTTGAATTTTCGAATTCATTGAAAAAAACAAGCAGAGATGCCTTATTTAACAAAATTCTTCGCTAAACTTGCCATTTTCATAGTTTAGGTTGCTGTTTGGAGGTTGTTTTGTCGTTTTCTAGAGGCTTTTACCCATAGTCAACATTTTAATAGTTGTTTTAGTGTTGTTTGGTTTATAATTAAATGCCTCCTAAGCCCGCTTTAAAGTGTAATATGCAACATTTCTATATATAAATATATAAGTATCAGAGGCAGATTCTGTTCACTTGTGCACTCAGATTATCCTAAATGTCTCCAACAAACCCAGAGATGGTTGATTGGTTTGATTATTTTGACAACATACTACACATTTACACATTTACACTATTATATCAGCTGTATAACATTCACTATAACACTGCTGTGCCTCGGGTACAATATGACAGAAATATAGAAGCTCTTTATTGAGAACCTGTTGGGAACATTTGACACAAATTGCCTTTAAATTTCTGCTGTTTCGCCTCATAATGCGATAGAATAGTCTGAAAGTCTGTTTACTGAGGTAGTCTTGTCTAGTCTGTTTTCATTATTTCATCATTTATCTCTGTTTGTTTGTGTTTTCTCTGTTGGATGGAAGTGGGCAGGACAGGAGTAAGTGGTTGCATAAATCGGACATTTCACAATAGGCTTCTGAATATGATGGTTGGGTTGCTTGCTTAAGTTGCCAGGCTGCCATCAGTCAGATCTGACTAGACAATACCCACAGTCTCCTTACTCTGAATGTCAAATCATAAATTATGTCTTAGAAGCTTTAATGTTCCTGACAAGTCCTTCAAACTAGGTTTTAGAGGCTTTAAATGAAGGCAAATCTGAAATTCTCATTGAGAAAGCAAATAAAATTCTATATTTGATGGGTGCTTCATGCATGTTTTCTCCAGATATCTGAACAGGTGAAGTTTCATTCATGTTTTGGTGTTTTTAGTTGGAATATTGCAGTTCATGTAAACTCAGTTATGAAGGTTTGTTTCATAGGATCTGCTCCAAACTCCACTCGACTACCTCCGCCGTCTCCTCCCCAAAGGGCATGTGAAGCATTTACACTCTTGTGTTGTGACATGTATACACTGTGATAGCAGACGATGAAGTTCATTTATTCTCAAACAATAAACCTGGTTGTAAAATCCTCCCTTTGTCGAGATCTTCTCAACTTCAGAGCCGTGCCAGTTTGTTTTTTACTCAGTAAACCCCCAGAATTCCTGTGGTTGCAGAAACAGCCCCGAGGCCGCGGACGACAGATTTATTTAATGACATAATACCTGCTTGTATCATTGTGTTGCTGGTTGCCGTGGCGATGACGATGCCCCCGCTGCCTTCTGTAAATCCTCGATCCTCACCTGACTGTTTGAACTCCGTGTGTGTGTCCAGGTAACTAGGACACGTGAAGCCCTCTGCAGTGATGTGACGTGGATGTTTTTAATGTTTACTAGAGATAATGGGTTTGTGCACACTTAAACGTTTCTTAATACGTATTTGAATATATTTCTGTGTAATCAGTGCATCGGCTTGCAGACATGTTTGTGTTTATGGCTTCACTTGGTTGCTACTCCAAGACAAATCACTTTAGACAAATTAGATTAATGTTACAAATGTACTTGACTGTTATTATTATAAGGTTAAGACACTATGATATTATAGAGTGTTATAAGTTTAAGGATAAACTTTTGCAACTATAATATTTTTAAGAGTAACTTTAAGGTCAATGGTTGATTCACCAAAAGCTAAAACTGGCTGAACTGCAAACAAAAATATATTTATTTATAAAATATATATATATATTTTTTTTACTAATTATTATAATATATATTATATTGAATCTAAGTGAAATCAAAGCTTTTGTGTTCCTAAATTAAAATTATCAAAGCATTTCTTCAACACTAGAGGTCCAATAAGCACTTAAATTACTCCAAACAATTCAAATTGAACATTTCCTGCATATTTATAAGCCATGTGTGTTTCAAGTTTTCTTTACAGGCTCAAAAATGACCATTTGTCCATCACATAGTTTCTCTTTTAAATGCAGACTTCCTGTTTTTGGTCTCTAAAATATTTGAGCTTGCTGTCAAATATTACTTTACATGACTGCACTTAAACAGAGAAGGCTGTCATTACACTATATTAGTAGATGGTTATATATATACTGGATGGTTTTAATAGTTTTTAAGGCAACAATGGAGCTCCATGTCTCACAGACTTTAGTTTTGGTGTTTTTATGCTACAACTTGGAAAAATAAGATTTTCTTCACACTTTAAAATGTTTAATCAGCCTCACCCATAAAGATCTAGCCAGTAGTTCTGAGTGAATTCTCGAATCTCTGTGCAGAGGAGTTCCATACTTGTCTGTGTGTGTTCTTGTGTTTTCACTTCCTATTGTGGATGATAAAGCTTGAAGACAGTTTCTAACATCTGAACTCCCTCCAGACTTCTCATCTCCACTCTGTTGCACCTCCAATTAACATTTCAAACAAGGAGCTCTTCAAACAGGACACCGAGAAGCAGCAGTTTCCTGAAGTCTCCTGACCTGAAACATGCAGCAAACTGCACAAGAGGCAGCATATTTCCCAAAAGAGACGCCTCGGGGTGTCTGTCTGAAACGTGTGCTCGTGTTAGTGCAGTGACAATCCTCAGGCAGGTTTTCTTCTCTACGTGTTCATCATGTTCTGTACAGAATGGCGCTCTAACGTTTCAACAAGGACAGACAACCAAGCAGAGAACAGCTTCACTGACAGGCTGCTACTAAAATGGTCCTTGGGTTCAGTTAGAAATGGGAGTCTGGTTGTCTATCCACAGCCAATTACAGCGAGCTCTGTGACAACAGCATCCCTAATTACAGCTAGTGACCCTGTAATTACACACAATGACACCCAATAGCCTGCTGTATGTTCACACTACCAGCAGCTCAGTCACAATATGAAGCATATATATATATATATATATATATATATATATATATATATATATATATGGACACAATGCACAGATAACAAAGGGAGCCGAACATTGTTAAAAAATTAAAAAGCTGTGCAGGCAGTGGAGGAAACTGATCCAGATGTTTGTCAAACATTAATTAAAGGAGAATTCTGGAGTTAAACCCCATTTACAGCTGTACACATCTGCCTTACATTATCTCTAATCATTTTTCAAACACGTCATGTGATTGCGTTTACAAAATGATCTGTTCTTTATTTACAGAACCAACTTTATTATTCCTGTAGATGCTGAGAATGGCAGCTTCAGCTCTGTGTTCTTCATTTGTAGACTCAGTTGGATTTTTTTAAAAGTATAATTGAATTTCCTTAAAGCGCTTTCTTGTCTGACCATTTTTTATAATGTTTGAATTTACAACGGACTCTGCAGCATGTGGAAAAAAATTCCTTTACAGCAGACGTCTATGTATTACTGCAGTAACAGAATATATTATTTATTTTAATGCCATGTACCAACAGAACGCAGGGCAGCCACCTTAACTTTGCTCCAATACAAGTCGATTATCTTGTTGCTAGTCCTCCAGCATCACTGTCATTTTGTAAAAAGAAAGCAATAAATCAGAGAAGACTGGATCCATGGTGTAGTTCACAAATGTACATTTACAAGCAGACATTAAATAAAGACTATAAATAAAACCGAATTTAACAGAATTTCTTCTTTAAAACATTATGACGCAGTGTGAAGTTAAACCTTATTTTAAATTAACTGCTTTTCCAGTTAAAGTGGCTCTGAAGAAGAGGAAATCCAGTGGATCACTTAGTAGTGGCACATGTGGCCATAAGTCATGATGTAAAGTATCTGGGAAATGATTTCATCTCCTCAGCTTGGACATGATCAACAAACCCTGACCAGATGAAACCAAATCAAGATTTACATTTACTCCCACATGAAACTCAAGAAGCTGTTTTGTGCATTGAAGAGGTTTTTAAGGCAGCAAATGGCTTTTTCTTCTGTTGAAGGAGGAAATTTCTGCTGCAGATACTGAGTGTATTCATGTATTATCGATGTGCTGGTTTATAGTAGCTCTAAAATGTTTGATTAAATGCTTCAACTGGGATCTACACTCTCAACTGTCTGAATTAGAAACAGACATTAGCTTTAAATGCAGTCATTTACTCTGTTTAATCTGCTTTATTATGATCCTTAGCTGCAGTCTGTAGTAAATTGGCCACAGCCTCATATCATCGCTAATGAAGCCCCTCCCTAAAGGTGCAGCTCAGAGTGTTTGATCTCTGTGGGAACAGCAGGAAGCCAGATCTGAAATGTCATTATCACAGGGGTCCTGACAGCAGCTCTGGTTTAGATAATATAGAAGAGGCTGAGTCGGTGAAGCTGTCTGAACTGCAAATGTGCTCTTCTGTTTGAATTAACTGAGAAAAGGGATAAAAATCCAGTCTGGACATTGTCATGCAGGGTTTGTGTGGATTGAAGTGAACAGGAAGCCTTCTTTATATAGTCACATTAATGGACAATCATAAGGAAACAATAATGTTTTACTGGACCCACAAGTGAAAGACAAAAAGGACAAAAGGTAGAACTACTGCAGGAGAACCTACAGATACACCTGTGGAATACCGATACTGATACGATACGATACAATATGGTACAATTCTGATATGATATGATACGATACGATACGATATGATACAATACGGTACTGGATACGATATGATATGATACAATATGGTACAATTCTGATATGATATGATATGATACCGATACGATACTGGATATTATACCTGATATGATACGATACGATACGATATGATACAATACGGTACTGGATACGATATGATATGTTACAATATGGTACTGGATATGATATGATACAATATGGTACAATTCTGATATGATACGATACGATACGATACAATACTTGGATACTTGGATACTTGGATACTTGGTACAATAAGCTATGGCACTCGATATGATATGATACTCAAAACATTCCGATATGATACTCAATATGGCACGATAAGCTTTTATTTGTCCCACACTGAGGAAATTTGCATTGTTACAGCAGCAAAGGTAATAGTGCAAACAAGATATCACTAGAAAAATAAAAAAATATGAGCTCAGGTTGTTCCTCTGGTTGTGGAAATAACAATATTACACATATCAGTGGTATCACACATGTTTCATGAGTAGAAATAGAGAAGAACTGATATTTCTTATATGCATTTGTTTATACAAGCGGTTGGTTTTGTGAATAGAATGAACAGAACCTGAATTACTTTAATTCAGCCATTTAAGGTGCGTTTGATCTCATCTTTTGGACACCAGCCGCTGAGTTCTTTCCACTTGTCTTTGCAGGTTTATCTTAAAACTACCCATAACTTGTTTACAACCTTGAAGCATTCAGATATGATTTATGGCCTGCGTTTGTGCAGTATTATGAAGCATGCAGGCAGGTGCTGCTACTTTAAAATCCCAACCGTTTGCAGTACATTTAGGTGACGCTGTTACCAAGTGACGAGTTTCCTTCTGCTGAATTTACTGCACAACAACATCTGGAGTGAATTACAGCGCATACGGCAACATATGTACACAACACGCAATACAGCGCATTAAACTCTCTCCATCACACTCAGACCTGTCTCACATATTTGGCTCTTCAGCACAACCTGAGCAACTGGCTTCAGTTTGTTAATCAAATACACAAAGTTAAACACACAAAACAACACTGAAAAGTGCCAGTTAAAAATGTTCTCAGCCTCACACGCTCACAAACGTTTGATTCATCTGCTGCAGTCGCCCTATGTGCCTGCTTTGTGATATGCTAAACATTCTGTAAACATTATCCAGCGCATGGTTACCGTTGCCATGGCAGCATGACAACAGCGCCGAGCTCAGCCCCTCAAACACGGGACAGTAGTGTTATTTAATATTTGGCTACGCATGAGCACAGCATGTTTCTATCACATAATCCTGTCACAGCAGAGGAGACTTCTCCGGGCAGCCCTCCTGACTCCAGACCAGCTGTTGCTATGTTTGGGTCTTATCGCACAACAACAACAAAGAATGAAACGCTCTCTGAGAACACTCTGCCCCAACTGCAATCCCGCACACTTTGTCCACTGTCAGCATCACATGGGATGAGAGGCAGATGCTTTTTTGCATAGATTAGGGGCCTCTTACATCATATTAAGGAAATGAATGGGGTTAAGTAAGTCGGAGCAGAAACAGATCTGTTTGTGTGACTGTAACTGAGGAGATCGATGCCAAAATAAGACTTCAGCTGGTGAAAAAATCAGAACAGGAGTTATCTGGACATACGTTTTCATCAAAACAGAGGGTGATGGGTCCATTTTAACCCTCCTGTTGTCTTCATTTATGGGCACCAAAAAATATTGTTTCTTTGTGTGAAAAAAATCCAAAAATTCAGCAAAAAAATTCCCCAAATTTCAGAAAATTTGCAAAACCTTCAGGAAGAAAATTCCAATAATTCCTTCAAAGTTTCCCTTAAAATCCCCCAAATTTGGCAAGAAAATTCTTGTAATTTTCAAAAAATGAGTAAAAATCTTCCAAAAAAAAATCCTGACAATATCTAAAGTGATTACATATATATCAGTAAAACTTCTGACTTTTTTGTGAATGTTCTTAAGAAACATTTTTAACATTTCTTTTTTTCCACCAAAAAATGTTCAAAGATTTCCCAGAAATGTTGAAAATGTGGACATCAGAAGTTTCACTGTGAAAATAATTTTTTCCCCCACATTTTCAAACTTTAAAACGGGTGAGTTTTGACCCGCAGGACGACATGAGGGTTCAAGCAGCTGTGGTTGTTCCAGTTGCTGAACAGCTTGTCTCATAAACCTGAGGTCGTAGTTCAGACTCTGTCCAAACAGTCAGTAGAAACAGAGGAACTGCAAAAAGCTGCTCCTTCAGGGAAACCTGCACTGAACCAGCTGCTGGAAGCTTGAAGTTTAGACGTATAGTGGCAATATTCAGCTATACAAACCTTTTATTGTCTGAGTTCTTGGAAAGAAATTCAACTTAAACACACTTAGCTCCAGCCTTCAGGCTTTCATTCAACCATCCTGCAGAGGCAGAGGTCAGGAGTTCAGCTTTATTCACATTAGAAATGAAGATTTTAATTATCGAAAAGCCTAAAATGCTCCTTTTCATCATTTCCTATGAATTTGTCATCATCTTCCTTTTATTTATTTGCAATTTCTTAAATTCTGTACAATGCAAACACTTTAAATAATAAAATAACAATTGTTATTCTATGTTAAGCTTTTTCGAGCCATATCAAATGAAAATCCCCTTTAATTCAAAGTCGCATGGTGTGAATTTATCCAGATGAAAAAACACTTTGATCTCTTGTGAGCATCATAAATGCATAAAACTGTACAGACGAGCACCCAAGGACAATCTTAACTTTTATATTCATGTGTTGAATTTATAGTTTTACTCACTGTGGGCTCATTTTTCACTGCAACATAAAATCCTGCATCTCACTGGAAACAGAACAACCACGAAGAAGTAGAGAAACTCAGAAATGTCTTGTTTTTACTCTACAAAAATAGAAAAAAAAACTGGAATCAACATGTGCAACATTTGCCCACTAGTGCTCCAGATAATGAGAGAATATCGTGACTCTACACACTACGTATATTTAACTATTCACATTTGTAAAACCTCTACAGAGTAGGAATCTTTACACTGCTCCCAATGTGTCTTCAAACAACTTGCCGTATCTTATTGTTCAAGTATGCGCTGTTTAATGTCCAGGCGCTCTAACTTGTTCCCATGCTCATCTCCTCTCTGCTTTGTGTAAACACAGCCTGCAGTTCAACTGAAAAGTCCCTGAATCTCTGTTACATAACTGTTGCTCTGCAGCTGAGTCACTCTAGGCTGCTCGCTTGTGCCAAAGAGGCCAGAAAATGTGTTTATCTTTACAGAATCTGGTGCAAATGGTTTCTGGCTCTGAAGGGATGTAGTTATTAACCCTCCTGTTGTCCTCATTTACGGGCAGCAAAAAATATTGTTTCCTTGTCTGAAAAATATCTAAAAATTCTGCAACAAAATTCCCCAAATTTCTGAAAATTTGCAAAACCTTCAGTAAGAAAATTCCAATAATTCCTTCAAAGTTTCCCTTAAAAGTTTATTTAAAAAAAAATAAAAATAAAAAAACAAATTTGGCAAGAAAATTCTTGTAAATATATTCAAAAAATGAGTAAAAATCTTCCAAAAAATCCTAAAAATATCTAAAGTGATTACATATATATCAGTAAAACTTCTAATATTTTCTTTAAGATCATTCACAAAAAAATCAACCAAAATCCAGCGAATTTCGCTGGATTTTGGTTGATTTCTTGTGAATTTTCTTAAGAAACATTTTTAACACTTCTTTTTTTTCACCAAAAAATGTTCAAAGATTTCCCAAAAATGTTGAAAATGTGGACATCAGAAGTTTCACTGTGAAAATATATAGATTTTTTCTCCACATTTTCAAACTTTAAAATGGGTCAATATTGACCTGCAGGACAACACGAGGGTTGAAGATAATCCACTGACCTGTTTTTAAGATCTGAAAACTTTTCTCATTCATCTTTGTGTTGATGTGTTTCTATAATATTTTAAATTCTTTGCTGTATTTTATTATGCATTTTACTCTTTTCTGTTTATGTCTTCTAGTGGCAGTAACTTCAGGTAAATGCTTACATAAGGAACGTATTTATAACAGCCTGCAGCAGGTAAAATGCTCTGAGCTTCACAGAAGAACCGGGTGTTACATCTCCTGCCTGCTGTAATCAGACCACCATGTGTTTCTGTCTTCCTACATTTTTCATCATTTCCTGACGCTTCACACAGAAGTGCAGCTCGTCGGCTCACTTGTCAAACATCCATCAGGAGTGAAGGGAACCGGCTGCAGCGCCTCCAACTGTGGAGCCAAAGGAAGGTGTGTCCAACCCTGGAGAGGTGTTGGTGCCGTCGCCATAGCAACGTAAACAGTAGGGTTCAAACACTGATTAAAATGTGTGCAAACATTATGCAAGGTCTGTGTGTGCATGGATCTGTGTGTGTTTGTGTGCATATGTGCAGGCACGCACGGTTCCTTATGTTTCTTAAAGGCAGAGTGTCCTTCTGGTCTCTGAGACTCACTCCAACTCACTCCGACTCACTCCTGGCATCCAGCAGAGCAGCAGGCGTGTTTTATTAGCAGACCTAAGTGTGTGTTTTACAGCGTCTCAGCAGTTTAAAATAAGTCTCTCTCTGTGTGCATGTGTGACTCGTGTGATTACCACGAGGGGAGCTGAGTTTAATCTGCTGCTGGCCTCACCTGATTTTTCCACTCAGTCCCACTAAAGCCAAGAATCTACAGAAACACACAGAAACACACAGACGATGTCAAAAACTGGAGGCTTTCTGGTAAAGCTGATCTTCCAGGAGTCTCATACACACAGATAGTAACTTAGTTAACCTGTTCCCACCTCTTACTTCAATGTAGGGCGGAAGATAAATGTTAGAATTAATTAGGGTTTTAAGCTTTTAAGTTTCAAACTAGGGATGTCTGATATTGTCTTTTTTGCTGATAACCGATATGCCAATATTGTCCAACTCTCAATTTCTGATTCCGATATCAACCGATACCAATATCTGTGGGCTGTTTAACTAATTTTAGGTAACATCACATATCTCCTGTGTTGGAATTAACACATCATGCCTCATTTTATTGTGATGCCCCATTGGATGCATTCTCAGTTGCAACAAGCTTTCAGATGTAAACAAGAAAACTACTTCAACTTAAGTTATGGAAAAAAATGCCCTTTTTATGCCATATATTTTTTAAATTGTCTCAGACAACAGTTCACACTCTCCCTCCCTCTATCTATGAGTTGGTAAATGCCGGTGAAATCCAGGCATTATTTTATCGGTTTTGATGATAGGCAAAAATCCCCGATAATGATATTGACCGATTATACATTTTTATGCCAATAACAAGTCAATTATATTAGTGGGCCGATATTATCGACCGTCTCTATTTCAAATGTTATTTTGATGAGTTGAGCTGACATAAAAATATTGATGTCTATCTAATTAATTATGGGTATATATATATATATATATATATATATATATATATATATATATATATATATTTCCTGTATGTTTTTATTATTGGAACAGGTGCACAATGCATTTCACTGCACATTAAACTATGTATAATTGTGTTTGTGATAAATAAAGGTCTTGAGTCTTGAGCCTAATATTATCCGTAATTTGAACTCAAATTTGTTGTTTTCATGATTTAAAGAGTGTGTGTTCAAATATGCAACTGCAGTTTAAATTTTTAAAGCAGTTACTATATGAATAAAAACATGATTTGAAAGAAAAAAACTACTGAAGAAAGTCTGATTGGGGCAACTTATTTTAAAAAATGTTTTCCAGCTTTAAAGCTTCTGTTCATAACTGTGGTAATTAAGCACATAACATGAAAAAATATCTTTTAAAAGGGTGGAAATTATAGTTGGAATAACAGATATTTTTTGCATTTTCAACTAAAAATACTTCCTCTTCCCTCTCACCACTCTATTGCTCCTTAATAAAGGCCAAAATTAGCCAGAAAACAATCTTTAATGCAACAAACACACAAAAAGCAACTCCTGTTTTGCTATCAATCATTTAAAAAGTGAGATTTAAAAATACCTTTGCAGATGAAAAGCTAACTCCCCTTAACTAAATCTAGCTTCTCGGTTGAACATAATTTCATTTAATCTTTAATCTTAATTTTTAAGAAAGGGACGATGTACATTAATCAACATTTGAACAAATGTAAATGCACCAGAGTTAGCAGAAAAGCTAGTTTCCATTGGTAGTCCCTCCACCTGTTGTTAATCTTCCTAAAATAAATAAAACAATGACAATCAGAAAAACAGTGTATAATACAAATTAAAACATATTACAAATCTATCAATCAATGGCATCAATGTTTTTGAAGATGTCTGAATACAGAAACATTGATACAAACAGTTTTTTTTTTCTTTTGTTGAACCCAAGCATAATTTTTTAAAGTGTGTATTGCAGTGATGTTGTTAGCTCCTTATTTGGGTTATGTTTGAGTCATACTGGCTTGTTTACTATGTTTTGTTATTGCAGTTGTAAGATTTTATGTCAAGTTTATGGTCTGTTTTCTTGGTCCAGTTATCAGGTGCATCGCTTTTACTAGTTTCACTGCTTTAGTTTCGTGGCTACGTGACGGACGTCCTCCTCTGAAGTCCTCCTGGAAAACGTGCACATGTTGCTGTTGTTGTCGGCTGGAACCGGTCAGACTTGTGCTGTCTGTCAGTGTGTCTGAGCAACCAAACTAGTTTCCCTTTATGCTTATTAATAATCTCATAACCATTATATAACAGGCAGTATGCACAAACATTTCTTAGGAGGGTAAGGTTGAGGTGTTTTTTTTTTTTGTGGCTTTTTTTTTTTTTTGCCTTAATTAGACAAAGATCATTTGAAAATGTGAGAAACAAGCAGATTTATTTTATGTCCCCTGACTAATCAAGTGTTTCTGATAGAAATGGTTTTGTGATCCACCTGTACACTTTATTTTTATTTCCTTTATTATTTCAACAACGATTTAACAGATTTTAGCAAACATATGAATGGCTTTTTGTATGGATTAAAGACATTTCTACTACTTTACAAAAAATGTGATTTTATGACAAAAAGTTCACCCTCGTGTCGTCCTGTGGGTCAAATTGACCCATTTTAAAGTTTGAAAATGTGGAAAAAAACCACATTTTCACAGTGAAAATTTCCACATTTTCAACATTTTTTGGAATTTTTGAACATTTTTTGGTGAAAAAAAGAAATGTAAAAAAATGTTTTTTTAAAAAAAAAAAAACAATCAGAAAAAAGTCTACCAAAATCTAGCGAAATTTGCAGAATTTTGGTCAATTTTTTTCCTGAATGTTCTTAAAGAAACTAGTAGAAGTTTTACTGATATATATGGAGTCACTTTAGATATTTTTAGGATTTTTTGGAAGATTTCTACTCATTTTTTGAAAATATTTTCAAGAATTTTCTTGCCAAATTTGGGTTTTTTTTTTAAAAAATAAAACTTTTAAGGGAAACTTTGAAGGAATTATTAGAATTTTCTTCCTGAAGGTTTTGCAAATTTTCAGAAATTTGAGGAATTTTTTGGCTGAATTTTTAGATTTTTTTCAGACAAGGAAACAATATTTTTTGGTGCCTGTAAATGAAGACAACAGCAGGGATAATGAAAGAACTTGAAAAACTACAAAAAAAAGTTGTATTCATGTGCAGTCTTTTATGAATTCATATTTAGTTTTTAAAATTTAGACCAAATAATTGCAAAAACAGCCACAAACGTCATGCAGAACACCGTCTCTGATTTCCTTTTTGTTCACTGATTGGTTGCTGCTGTAATTTGCAATCAGATTTTTACCATAAACATACTGAAATTCTTGCATCTTTTGGTTTTATTCTGGTCCACCAATCATCCAAGACTATTTCTTCTAAAGGCAGGTAATGATGTGCACAGTTTTTACCGATATTAAGCAGATATTGACCCCGTGACTTATTTCTAGTTTATGGCAAAAGTAGCAAAAAATTGAACAAAGTCCCACAGTCAGTATGTAGGTTGTGAAAATCTGCAGTTAGATTTTAAACATGCTGTAATTCTTGCATCCTTTGTGTTTGTGAAACTTGCTGTAATTTCACCAAGTGCTTCCAGAATCGGACGCTGCATTATTTAGGATCAAAATTAAACATTTTAGACCCACTAAAGCAGAAATCCTAGCAGCTCCGTTGGTTTCCACGGCTACAATTAGAGAAAACACCCACACACCTGCATATTAACACATGCACAAACAGGAGGAATGAGGTCATGCAGCATTCTGGAGGTGAAGATAAAGTCAGAGGGAACGTCTCCACAGACAGTTATACAAGCCCTGTTCCATTCCTCTGAGCTCCAGCCGGGCTGACAGTTCAAGCATTCGTGGTATGTGAGGTGTTTTCAGTGAAAGGGAGAATGGAGGGGCATCTGAGGAGCACAGGGTCATGCATGGATCTCACGTAGTCGCTTCAAAGAGGAAGCAGGGGAGCTGCTGAAGGTCTGGGTGGTGTTCAAGTGGAGTTCATGGAGCTGCATGTCAAACCGAGTCACATGTGATCATTGATTTCACCCCAAAAAGAGCAGCTTTCACCCCAAAGACACGGTGCTTCACATCTGAAGCTTTCAGCTGTTAAAGTTTAGCAAGAGTTTATAAGTTCAGTCTGTAGTTTTCATACTCGATTTGACATTTTGTACTTTTCAGTCCAATACATTCATCCAAAAACAGCAGCTTCTGTACTTATATTCAGAGTATAATAAGATAAAATGACAGATGAATGAGGCAAAATTGTCTAAATATTTGTAGGAATTTTACGCTGAATAAAGTGTTTTTGCCGCATTACTCTGTACAGGATGTGAAGAACATGAGCAACCTCCTCTTCTTTCATTCTCTCCTTCACATATTTATTAATTCCCAACAAATTTAAATATTTAGGTTAAAACTCAGCAATATTATTTATTATATTAATTTACCTGACTAATTTAAATATTACATTTAAGGCCCAATAATATCATGTATTATGCAAAAACTTTATTTGTATCGCACATTTCGTACACAAAGGCAGTTCAAAGTGCTTTATGTAGTGCATTAAGAAGGTTTAAAAAAGAAAAGAAAAACAGCATAAACTGCATTAAAATTCAAATGAAAAGAATATAACAGTAAAAGATTTAAGGATAATGTATGAAATGAATAAAAATACACACAACTTTACTGTAGTAAAACACAGAGAAGTTAACAACAACAACAATAATACTAATAATAATAATTAGAATAATGCTTCTTCTTCTTATTATTGATATCATTAATATCACGATACTGTAAAATAGATTTAAGAATGAAGTAATAAATAAAAGTATGGAGAATTTTATAATAATAATAATAATAATAATAATAATAATAATAATAATAATAATAATCGTTATTATTAGTAATAGTAGTATTGTTATTGGTATTATTAATTTATTATACCCCATGATACTGTGAAAAATAATTTATTATCATTACCTCAGTATCATTATTATTATTTAATTAATGTATTATTAATAGTAATAGTATTGTTATTGGTTTTATAAAATTTATTATATACCATGATACTGTGAAAAATATATATATTTTTTTAATTAGTAATAGTCGTAGTACTGTTATTGGCATTATGAATTTATTATATCCGTGATACTGTGAAGAAAATACTATAGTAGTATATACTAAGGTGCATGTAAACTTTGTGATCAATAACACGAATAATAGTAAATTTAAAAAAATAAAGCAGACAAGCAATGAAACCATCAGATTTAAAGGGACAGATAAAAGCACAATTTGGGTTAAAGAAAATAATAAACATTATCAGAATCAGAATCAGCTTTAATGGAATTTGGTTTCGGCTGCTGGTGTCACACTAGAAATATGGAAGGAGAATAATAGTAAAAAAAATAAAGAAACTACAGAACGAAGAACAGAGGAAATAAATAGTAGTAATAAAAATAAATATAACACAATATACACATATATTTACAAGCTAGAAAGGAATATATATATATATATATATATATATATATATATATATATATATATATATATATATATATATATATATATATATATATATATATATATATACAGTAGTGCAATTAAAAGAAATAAAACAATAGAAAATTATACTCAAACAAGTTGAGCGGTTTTACTTTTACGTTTTAAAAAGCTGTAGTTTCTGATCATATAATACATAATAGAGGCTCCCGGCTGTGAGAGCTACAGTAAAACTCCATTTCCCAGAATCCTTTGCGGCGACGTCACCAGTCCCCTCCCACGGCGCAGGCTCAGTAGCAGCGGACGGCAGAACGGGTCGGCTGTGTTTACGTTGGGATGCTCACAACAAAGGACAGCGCACCGCGGAGAGGCTGTCATTTAAACCCAAACATCGAGGATATCCCGGTTCACGGTGAGCCTTACCGACTCCCAGCTCCACAGAGGCAACAACGACTGACACAAACCCACACTGGCTTCCATTTTATACTGACGTGAAGCGGTTTATTTTCCCGTTAACGGGCTGAGACGCGGAGAAATTAGCAGCACATTTTCCTCCTCTTGCCTGCTAGCCTCCGCAAGTTGTGGAGGTGAAGAGCTGGTTGGAGAAGCTAGCAGCTGAGAGACCCGGAGACCTGGGACAATAGGAGGACTTCATCATTTACAGCACAGTGAGTAAGATGTTCAGAAAACCACCTGACTGTTTAATAATCATTAAACCGGTGGAGCTCCAACGGTTAAAGCTGGAGGGCTAATTCAGCTCTATCTGCTATTAACTGACAGCAACGGCTCAACCTGGCACTGATTAACGCTCTTTACCTCATTTGGTCATGTCCAGTCACACACGCACACGCACACACGCACTCTGTTAGAGCTGCAAAGTGCTGATCACAATCAGTTGAGTAAAAAATAAAGAAAGAAAAGAAAAAAAAATTGAAACCCAAATATAGAAAAAAATTAGTACAACATAAATAAATAAATAAATAAATAAATAAAGCCAAAAAAAAAATAATACACACAAACTTTGAGCGTTTCAAGTCATTTAAAAGTGCTTGTTTAATCTATAAGTCTGTGGATGGGATGAACCCACCGCCCTTGGGGGGGTTTATCAAAAAGAAATGGTATTAGTAGTACAAGGTCAGCCACAAGAGGTGACTGAAGTAAAATTCAGAAAGTCCTCCTTTGTACAGAATGCATGATCTATTAACCCTGTAAGACCCATATATGTATATATATATATATATATATATATATATATATATATGTATATATATATATATATATATATATATATATATATATTAGCAAAAGATTAAATAAAATAAAAAATGTCAACAGTAATAATAATATATGAACCCAAATATAGAAAAAAATGAGCAATATGTTTATATATATATAATAGCAAATAATATTTTTTTAACAATCAAACTGTTGAACATGGAGGAATTCAGGCACTTTAAAATCAGGCTCTTTAACCATACACACTTTAGGGTATGTTTAACCCAGCCAGAACTAATTTATCATCTTTGATTTACAATATTGTTTTTATACGTCTGTATGTTTTTCTTTTATGTGTGGAACAACAGATGGGAATTAGCCTAGTGCTAAATCCGACATATTTACTGCAGCCTGGTGTAAACTATTATGAGATTGTACGTTCATCAATATGCACTGTCCCGTCTAAATAAATAAATAAATAAATATGCACAAGCTAGAAAGGAATATATAAACACAGTAGTGCAAAATGATAATTGCTGCATGATGATGCAGTGCAAAAAGCAGAGAATGCTGTTCATAGTGCAGAAGGTACTGAACATGTCCACTGGTATATTGTACAGGTGTGGAGGAACTGCTCAGCTGGTTATTAGGGGAAAAAGCTGTTCTGGTGATCTTAGTTTTGCACATGCACCTGCTTTCTATGTGTATCTCGCAAGAAATCAGAAGCTCCATAAAGATAAAGCTGATTGACTGTACGTGTGTGTGTGTGTGTGTGTGTGTGTGTGTGTGTGTGTGTGTGTGTGTGTGTGTGTGTGTGTGTGTGTGTGTGTGTGTGTGTGTGTGGAGGCTTCAGACATGCAGGTATTAGTTTACATCCAGCCTGCATGCTGACCTGTCACAGGGAGGGCTGAGCAAGAACGGGAACATTGCCTGATAAGGAATTAAGCAAACCCAAACCTCTAACCCTTTATTTCACACAAAAGCTGAGATAAAAACTAGATCCACTGCAGAGAATGCATTTAAATACCTCCGTGGCAGCACATTGTAGAGAATGTTTAATCTCAAATTAATCACAGAGAACCAGTTCCATCAAAAATAGGCCCCAACCGTAATATTCATAACTCGATCTGAAATTAAAATTGCATCATTACACGTTGGCACACAACCCACGATTTCTTACATAACTGATTTAATGAGCCATTCGCAGTTTCACTGTACCAGCCGTGTGTACTTAGACTTGCATGGCTTAATCTTTGAGACAAGCATATGCTACTGGCAGGATCAACCAGGTAGCCCACAGAGGACATCAGAAGTCTGTCCACTCATCAGCTATAAGGTGTTAATAATAATAAATACTGATCTGAGATACTGATGATTGAGCTGCCTGCTTGTTCTTAGAGATGTTGTTGTGGAGAATCAGGAAGAAGTTATAGAAGGTTAAATAGTTCAGGTTATGATAGCGTTAGTTATTTATGCTAAGCTAGGCTAACCACATCACTCTGGGATCAATTATCTCATCGAACTCACGCAAATGAAGAAAACTCAAGTGTTTGCCAAAATGTCGACGCAGTCCGCTAGATGTATACAGTCCTGGAAATATGATCAGACCACCGTTGTTTTCTGTAATTCCTTGTTCATTTCAATGACTGGTACCACTAAAGGTGCGTTACCTGAAGTATACAGTGAACACGACAATAAATGCAGCTGATTCCATAATACTTTATGTCCTATTTGACATGCTTCAACTTCATTGTATTCCCAGGGTCTATAAGAGGACATTTCATGACATCAGCTGCACTGGGGATCACAAGGATTATTATTATTATTATTATTATTATTATTATTATTATTATTATTATTATTATTATTATTATTATTATTATTAATAAGAATCAGTACTAACTCCTGTGTGGATCATGGGACTAAAACAGACAGAAAAGAAAACATGGAATCCTAAAAGCTGTTTTTGACAGTATAGTGCTATAGCTATTGATGGAAGAACTGAAGTGATTTTGGTTATTATCAAGAAAACCATGGAAAATGTCTGATATCAGCTCTGAAATTAAACTCTTATGAGCTATTTTTGTTGTTATTATATTTGTCCAAACAAATGGACCAGGCATTAAAATGACCATAAATTGATGGAACAAGGGTGGTCTGATCATTTTTTCCATGACTGTAGATGAAACTAAAGCCATGTTCTTAAACTGAAGGCCATGTTGTCCCGCTGGTTGTTCCCGGCACACGGATACCAGCAGCAGGAAGGAGTGGAGTTTTAATGTGGCGTCTTTGTTTTTGCGTCCAGCTTGATTTCCAGTTAATGTCTCCCCCCCTCCCTCTGTATCTCCCATCTCATTTCACCTCTGTGTCTTTCACCATCCTCCCTTCCCTTCCTCCCCCCCCTCTCTCTTTCTCCCCCATGTGTCATTCAGTCTGTCCCAGTTTGTAGCAGTGATGTGATGAGTTGGGTCGCTGATAGAGATCTCGCTGCTTCCCTTCGCTGTTGGAGATGTGACAGAAAAGACAGACATGCATTATATCTGTGTGCACCACAGGAGATCAGGAAACTTTGAATTTTGTGTTTTTAGTTCTATCTTCAGGACTGATTTGTGCTGGAACAAGAAGCCGTCTGAACTTTGAAATTCAAACTGCAGTGCAGCGGATTGATACTGAGACAGTTTCTGAATTCATTTTGCACTTTTTTCTGTGTATTCTGTAAGTTACACAGTGAACTTCTTTTTAGCTGATGATAAAATTCACCTTTTAAATGATCTGTCATTTAAAGATAGTGATGACAAATCATTTAAAAGAGGAATTCTTTTCATGATCAAACCAACCAGTTTGACTAACGTTAAGCCTGAAGCGCTTGATTGCATCTTTTTCACGGTTAATTGTTTGTTTGTCAGCTGCTAAATTAATCACCAAGTATTTTGCTAATTGGTGTGAGTAATTTTCCAAGAAACAACAATCTAAATTCCCTCATTCCACCCATTTTTTAACTCTTCTGTGCCAATAAACTGAATATCTTTAAGCTGTGGACAAAAGAAGTAATTTTGGACTTTGGTAAATGCGTTTTAGAGACCAGACAACTTATCGATTACTTAAGAAAATAATAGGATATTTCAATCGACAATGAAAATACATGTGAATTGCAGTCCTATTGTTGTCTGACATTTATACATTTCAGCAAATTGCTGAATGTATTTGTATGCTTTAGTCAGAAAACAGCTTAACAAGAAGGTAGAACAGCAGCAGAACAGAACAGAAACTCACAGCTACAGATCCATAATGCAGGAAACATCTAGTCGTGTGTTTATAAACTGCTCTGTTGGAATCAATTTTTTGCTAGCATAACTTCTGACTTCATTGAATAGTTTGGGTCCATATCAGCTCCTTAACATCGACCAAACAGAGCTGCCAGGATTTTACTGCCCGGCTCTCAGGCAGAATGAAGAATTTTTGTGTTCTGTTTTTGAGCAGACTGTTTCAAGTTTGGATTCTCACAGCATCATTAACGGAGCAAACCCAGTGTTTGTTGTGTGACGGGGACCGGTGCAAGATGCAGACGTTTGTCCATTTGCATTGGGTGTGTTGGCTACAGCCCTGAATGCATCTGTGTATGTTCTCCAACATGGTTTAGAGTCTCAGTTTCAGGCAGGAAACCCGAGCCGATGGTGTCAGACGGGAGTGCAGAGGGAGCTCTGATGTCTTAATGGAGGCTCAGTGCTGCTGGTCTCCTTAGTAACCCAGTCTGTAGGGACACCGAGAGGCCTCCCAGTCTCAGCCTGGTCTGGACTGGACAAAAAAAAACCCTCATCGTCCCATTTTATTAATGATGTTCTCATTTCAGTTAAAGATCAGAATTGTCCCATGTAAGTCGGCCAGTTTTGTGATCTAAAATGACTCTTTTAAAACGCTCTATTTGAATTGCAGATGTCCTTGCTGTCAATCTAATAAATGTGGCTTTGAGTTGAGTGCTTAAAGATTAAACACAGTTGTTCTTGCATTTATATCCACTTTAGGGATAAAAGGACACTGAAATGATGCTGCAGTAGTAACAGTGCAAGATTTTAGAATAAATTGCACTTTATTATAAAATGCATGAGCTTCTGAGAGCATTTAGAGCTTCTGAAACTACATAGCACTTGTGCTCATTTAAGAAATTAGAGAATTAGATTTAAGAAACAACATTTTCTTGTCTAAATTTGGTTACAAAATAAGTGCTAAAATAGAGTTTAATTAGTTCAAGCCAGTGCGTCTTGTTTGTGGGTGTGTTGAACACTTCATCTAGCCTAAATAATGTTGTTAATTCGTAAAATGGAAGGTGTGTTACGATCGCTGCTGGAGTGGAAATCGTAGAATATATTTTTTTTAAAGCATAGCATCACATAAAAAAAAGTGAACAAAGACCCCAGAAGCAACTCAGAATAAGCTGAGAAAGAGGTTATTAAATGAAGTAGAACACATGCATTTAGATTGTGAATGAATGAATGCAGACTGACTGTAAACGCTGTGGAAAGAAACCTACTTTTATTGCATATTTACTCAGTGGAAAGATGACAGTCATTTGGTAACTAACACCTTTGAGTATATTTGAGACTCCAACCAACAAATCAACAACATACCCAACAGCTGTGTCCTTTTAAACCTTAATGAAAGCGAAGGCTTTTGTGTTGCGTTTGCAGTTATCTTTCTGCGTGCACGTGCCCGCTGCGAGTAGTTTTATCAGGGAGAGCCAGTGAGCTTGGCGTCGTAATCGTCGGCCCAGCTGAGTGGCAGCTTTCCCCCCGCTGTGTGAGAGAAGCTTGGCTCGCTCCACCCGGTCCAGCTTACCCTCCGCTGGGCTGGTAAACAGGCTGAAGTTTGTGCATGGAGATTATGTCTGTCACAGAAAGTGGGTCAGACAGTGGGCACGATTTTATGGCCTTGTTTCTGCAAGGTAGGGAATAAAAGAAGAGGGGAGCGTTAAACCACCAGCGGTTTTTCCACAGCGTTGCTTCAGGACAACCTTCCTCTACTCCCCCTTTAGTCACAATCACTGTCAGTTTCTGGCACATTTGCTAACAAGCAGTTTTGCTATAAGTCCTTAGGTGGTAGTCTGCTCTGTGGCTGGACAGTAAGGATATATGTGTGACTTATTTTCAATTGGTACGCCCCAAAAACCAAATATTACAATCTTATTAGTCAAAAAGTGTGTTCAAACTGGATGCTAAACAAATATCTCCCCTCACCTCTCCTTTTCCAAACAGCTGCTTCATTTTTGAACAAACATGAAATGATTCATATAAAAATCCCATTTATGTGAACAGCTGTAGGAGGCTTTTCCTGCTCTGATATTGTGTTGACATGTTGTTTTGATTCTCTGAAACAGAGATAGTGGGTGTGAAGTAAATATGACCTAGGTTGAAATAAACCAGAATTATCATTTAAAGCTTTAGGATAAGAGTTGGGTTGTTGCTCAAGTTACAGCATCTTCACTGAGCTTAAAGATATCTTTTCTACAATTTTTACCACCTCAAGCAAGCAAATGTCTGTGTACACCCGCCACTTTGAGCTGAGTTTCTATGCCGTCACCCCTCCTAAAATCCAGCTCTTATTCTGTTTGAACACACCTGCATGCAGTCTCATTATAGCAAAGGTTTGAAATGACTTAAACAGAAATTAAAAACTCCACCTGGAAAGCTTTGGATGTGTGTTGGTTGTTGTCTATTTGACGAAAATGCTAGTTGGCTCAGCTCGTTTGTTTGGCAGCACAACTAACTCATGTCCTCTATCATATAATTTTGTGAGCTGATTTGCTTTTTGATCTTAGTACTCTCACTCTGAATCAGTGGTAGAGAGATGGGGATAAGATTTTGGTTTTGGTGGCAGTAAAACAGATTTTAGAACTCACTGCAGGTATGAGTGTGAAGTTCCTGTATAAATTTATTATCGGGGCCAAAAGCCTCCATTTTCCTTCCTATTATTTTCTGCCAACAATAAAATTCTTCCTGTAGGTCACCACACATCTACATTATCGTATAAATTATGTAAATTCAGGCCGTGGAGAAATCAGTTTATCGTAAACCACATGAATTATGGATGAATTTAATGAACTAGCAGCAACTATACAGTGTAAGAGGACAATAACAAGACCTGTGAGCTGGAAATACACCTGCACACAGATTTTACAACTATTCATTGTGCTTTCTCCAAATGTAAAAGCTCTACTTCTTCACCACAGCACCTGTCCGAATGCAGATCCTCTGTGGAGGGAATATTTTAGTTGAGGAGCTCATTTAGTGGTATAATTCTGCTCAGGGGTCAGTCTGGTTGCTCATTTGGTTCCATAAGGATGAAGTTTGTCTTTGTGTCTTTCTTTCATTTCCTCACAAAGACTTTCTCTCCTGCTGAAAGCTCCTCAGTCAGAAAAGTGACGGAGACCAGGAAATTAAACTTAGTGAGGCTGTTCAGGAGTCCAGTCCCTTTCTGGCAGCTTCATTAGCTTTTACAGTACGTCAGTGGATCTCATGAATAGAATCCTTATTTGTAGAAGTTGGTGGAGTTGTAGGAAAAAATGTCTGTTAATGTCCGAGATGTGCTGACACATGGAGAGCTCAAACATGCAGATGAAAAACTTTTAATACAAAATACAAAAAAAACCCCAAAAAACACATTTCTGAAGCTGGGAAGGATTAACAGGAAGAAATGAAACATGCATGTGTTGGTTTAGGTTTCTACATGCATTTAAATAATAGTGCACATTGCATCCTTTGCACTGTCACAGTTGCATATTTGCGATACATATATATTCAGCCAAGACAGCAAGACCAGACCACGACTAAAGTAAAGAAAAATATACCCTAAAGTTACCATTTCCTGTTTTACCAACCTAATGGATTTATTAGGGAAGAGCAGGACTACCACAGTAGCGGGTACCAGGTTTTTCCTGGCACAGCATCAGTGTTTGGGGGATGATAATAATCACTGGTCTGTGTACAGTAAAGGCAATGAGTCTGTATTTTCTTACTGACTGAAATCTATGCATTTTACCAGTTTTCTGACCATTTGATGAACAAAAATATCTAGCTTAATTCTCAGCATTTTGGCACTATTGCTAACACCTCTTTGGAAGGCACCAACAACCTCTTTTTGCAGGAAAAGCCCTGTGCTACACTAATGTGCCAGTTGTAGACACTGCTGTCATTTTCCTACCTTGAACGACATCTGTTTTCTCCATCAGAAAGGCCAGCCACTTTCAGTTTCTCACCTTTCTGTTTTGTATGCGTCTTTGATGGTGAATGCAACACCTCCACCCAGACTTAAACCGCAGCCTGCTAATGTAACGGCCTCATTTTATGTTTATTTAGCCAGAGTTCACCATTCTAGTGAGCAGGAACTGAAAGTGCTGTTGCGGTTATGCAGAACACCTGAGAGAAAGGTTTTTGTAGATTGTGGAGATATCATCACTGTGGTTTCTGTGTTCACACAGATGACTGCAGGTGAATCTACTGATAGGATTTAGCGCCTTACAAACACACATGCACACTGCAGACACGTTTTCAGATGTACACAAGGGTCTGTAATTATCAACCTTCCTCTGATCAGCCTTGATCACCATTTCCTGCCTCACTTTCCAGGCTTCCTGTCTCAAATGAACTTATGTGTACATCACACACACACCCACACACACACACACCAACGATGGAGTGTGTAGCTTGTTGATGCTATGGTTTCCTCAGGGAGGACTGCTGTTTCCATTAATGCAGAGAAAGACTGGGCAGTAATTGCTGGAAATCCATTAAACAATCAGTCCTACGGTCTTCGTACTCAACAACACAAATGCTGAAAGTTGCTGAGATATGAAACACAAGAAGAACTGGCGATTCCTGAATGTAATTAGATCCATAATATGTAAAAGTGTTGTTTAGAGCAAAGATAAACTTTAAGTCCCAGTCATTTCCAGAAATTAAGTCTGTTTTATTTTAAAATGTGCAGGAAAAGGAGCCAGAAATCTGAGGTGGAGGCGATGCCAAAACCCCAAACAAACTCCACTGTAGCCTGAGCGCTAGCAGCCTTCAGTATTAGCTTGTTTCATTTGGCTGGACAACAGCTAATGATTACAAACTATGACCAGGTGCAGCACAATTAGACCTACACAAACCACTCCCTGGTACAACCCCGGGGAAATGCAGCTGTTCAGAAACACTGCAAGGATCCAAACAGGAACGGAAACACAAATCAGCTTCAAACATGCAACTCCAACAATCTATATTCCCCTGATGTTTTCATCTGTAGTTACTGACTTTTAGTTTATCTTATGGGGAAACTCAATTGTTGGGCTCTTATACCTCTTTGTCACTTGTTTACAACTATAGCTGCCTTCTATATGAAATGATATTCCTCAAAAAATGCTCCATTTATCATCATTGGTAGGAAAGCACCAACTCCAGTGTTTACAGTCGACTAAACTGCTGTGTGCGTAATGAGGATTGTTGATAGACCATTCAAAACTATAAACCCAGTTAATCAATACCTAATTGCTGCAGCTCTCATCCGTCCTCAGAATTTCTTCCTCAAAAACAATAAGCAGTGCAGACAGTGAATAAAACTTTCTCACATTTACAGACACTGAATTTTTGCCTTGAAAGAAATGATGAATGTGTAACTACAGCAGAGAATGACCATCCAAAAGTGATAATGAATAACAATGATAATTCATCTGTGGACCGTAAAAGCTTTCGGTTTGTCAGTGTTTTACATATGGTGTAAATGAAATGGTGCATATGGAAAGATGTGCCATCATTTACTTGTCAAACAGACGTAAACTGGCAAATGGCTGAAGTGACAGAAAGCAGAGAAATTTAGAGAGAAAATGTCTGAAGAAGCAAACAGTTGCAGCCTCAGTATGACTTCTTCTGTAAACCCTGCTATAGAGTACAGTGGTGCAATGACACTTGACCTCAATAACGCCCTCGATAAAGAGGTTTCATTGACCCTTTTTCTCAGTTATTTACATCACATGCGCCTAAATACGTATTCAAGTCTTTAACAGCATTTTATAAAGGTTGTGTATTTTCCCTTCAACAAGTGAATGATTTTGAACTCACACACTCATTTCTGAAACTTTTTGTGCTTCTAGGTAGGTCACATTGCACGCTTTGTAAAATCAGGAGATGAAACTTACATGTAGAAGTCCCTGATTTGTGTATCACTGATGTTGTGGTAAAAAACAAGTCAAGTCAGTTTTGTTTATTTAGCACAGTGTCATAAATCACAGATTTGCCTCGCGGGGTATAAAATCTGTTTAGCATACAGAACAAGAAAATTATAGTCAGGGAAAAACACCTGAGGATTGATTCCTCTTCAGAATAGACAGACATGCCATAGATGTTGAGTTAAAAGAAAAATGACATTGGTTGTTTGCAATAAAGATGCAGGAGTGACAAAATTATAGAAGGAAACTGACAGGTGTCACCAGATAGGAAGGACTTGAGCCATATGACCGCTGTGAAGACCTACAAAGAGGGCAGAAAACACAAAATCACAGGTGCAAAACTTCAAACATACCTTTCACACATATAAGAAATGGAACAAACACAAACTCCCTGTAATTTATACAAATTAATGTGAGCGTAAAGAATTGGTTTAAGGTCAGTCTTCAGGAAATAAATGTGAGATAAGTGATTGAAACATGGATCTGTGTTTGTGTTTGATTGAATGTACGTATGATTGTACATCCACGTGTGTAGATATCCAGTTCAGGTACAGCCAATCCTTGCATGCATGACTGCACACATTTCACTGCATGCCGCATGCATCAGCGTCTGACTGCTGCTTATATTATACGTCTGCCATCATGCCGTTTCTGCACATCCAGGAGCTTGTTCTTGTGTTTGTGTGTCGTTGCACGTCCTCCAACAGCGCTGTTTGTTGTCTGTGTGTCTACACCGGTCTGCGTTCTTCCTACTGAATCATTGATGAGGCTGTAATCTGAACAGCAGCCCTCCTGTTTCTCCCCTCCTGCCTCCTGTCATCGGTTAGCCTCCTCCTGGTTACACCAGCAAGCAGGACCTGCCCTGGAAACTGAAAACAGCAACCCCTAGTTACAGAGTGGACAGAGAACCACAGGAACAAACTGTCACAGTGACTTTTTAACACAGTCCAGCTCCAACCGACACCAAAAAACACTCTTCTTTTTAGCAGTTCACCATGCTGTAATGTCCAGAGCATCATTCGATCCCGGTCAGTCATACTGTCTCGGAGTTTTGAGAGAGTTTAAACAAATATAGATGTTGTTTTTTAAGCAAAAATGGCAGGAATTTGTTGTGTTTGGTATTTTAAGTATGAATGTTTGCTGTTTTGCTGAGGCTAGTAAGTAAAAGAGAAGAGAGAAAAACTCAAATTTTTGTGTTTTTTACTGTTTTCTGTCACTTTATAGACCAAAAGATGAAACACTTTACCAAAAAATGTCAGTTTCAACCCTAAAGAAGTCCTTGTACATTTTTGATGCTCTCCTGGTCCATGCTTTTCAACGGCAGAGTTATCAGCTCCATGGATGGAAACCTGCTAAATTAGGGAGACAATAAGGGAAAAACCATCAGAGGAGTTCATTTAGACACACTTGGAATAGTACTTTGGGAAAGAACCGTGGTCATAGCGACATTATGCAATCTCAAAACTGTTGGCTGGAAAGATCTGACATGGTTTTTGTGTTGGTCTGCAGATGAAAGGTCCTAATGTGAAATTCATTTCTTCCACCCACCAGATAAAACTGAGTTTACAGTTTAAACCACTTTTTAAGAATCAGGGCTCATTTAATTCTTTTTCATTTGAGACAGCCCAAGTTAGATTTTGGGAAGTCTGATTCACAAGGATATTCCAAACATTATTCATCAAAAAAATAAAACAGGAAGCGCCACTGTTTTTTATTACTCTTCCTAAGCTGCTTATATTAGACTGAAAGAAGGAAACACTGGGATGACATGACACATCCCTCATGAGTCAGATTCACCTCTTTTCCCAGTGAACTGACTATTCATGTCCAAACTGAGGACACTGTTTTGGTGGGAGTGGTCCCGTCCTGGATTCTGGGGGGCTGCCAGTCCCTTGGAGCCTCCAGAGCAACCAGTAGTTTGTTTTGATGAGTTAATTTAATTCTCAGCAGGAATTTGGCGCCGAAGGGTCCGACTCCAGTCTGCCTCTGTAGAACCGCTGGGTGGAGGTGGGAATGGTGCCGTCGTGCACGAGGAAAGGTTCTGGCTAGTTTCCCTGTGATTGTAGGGTTCATGTTTGGCTAGTTTCCATGTGATTGTAGGGTTCATGTTTGGCTAGTTTCCCTGTGATTGTAGGGTTCATGTCTGGCTAGTTTCCATGTGATTGTAGGGTTCATGTTTGGCTAGTTTCCCTGTGATTGTAGGAGCTCCGTTTATGCTTTAGTTGTTTATTTCTCATGGATGAACAACAGGCTGATGACGTTTTATTGTTGCGCGTTCACATCGACTCACGTACATCGTAGGCTGAGATTCAGCTGCGTTTTCACTGTGCAATCTGCACAGAATAAACTTCAAATTGTGCCCAAAGATTATTAGATTCATGTTGTTCAGCATAGCAAGCTGAGAACTTAAAAGATGTTAAAATCACACAGTGTGTTAGAGGCCTTTAGCGTGAGGCCCGGTGGCTGCTGATGCCGTCTTCACTATGTTCACATCTGCTTTCAACAGCAGCTTGGGTTTACATTCCTCACCTTGTTTCTAATGTTCAAGTCCTTTTCCTGACCTGCTCCACATATTTCATGCCTGGCTGTTCGTAGCTGATGAGTGCGAGTATTGTTGTGGCAACGCTTCCTCTGGTCAAGTGCTTGGCATCAGGCCCACGTGGATTATTCTAATCGGCCTTGTTACAGACGACTCCTTTTTTCCGTCACAGTCACAGCTATTGAAGATCCTCTTAAAAGTAGCTCAGCGTGGCTTAATATTGGCGACTTCAGTGTCTATGTGGACTCTGTGTTGAAAATGCCACATAGGGAAGTGGTCTGCTTTGTGTGCAGGTTTATCAGGTCTCTGGTGTAAGCTAATGGTTCCTGCACACAGTGTGGATGTCTTCTAATATGTTTCCTTAAAAAGGGAGGAAATTTAATTGACCTTACATAAAAAATGACAGATGGGCTGAAGCTAATTAATTTTTTATTTGCCATCTTAGAGAGCATGTGCGCACCATCCTGAGTAAGCAGGACGTTCATCACACATTAAGCCTTCCGTTTATTCACATCTACATTTATGGCTTTTGGTAGACTCAGGAAGGAATTACTGTTCTGCCCGACAACAAAACCAAGACCCGTCGAAGACAGATTTGGTGGTAATCGAATAATCCTTGTGCTTAGGTGGCCATAAGCTGCTGCAGGGAGTAAATATGATGACTAGACTTACAAGATTCAACTGTTTCTACAACTGATCATTTCACAATAATGTTTTTCTTTTTTAGAAAATGTAAAACAACTTGAAAGACATTACAAAAGGAAGCTCTAATGGCCATTTTTTTGCTGTTTGCTGACATTCAGTAGACCAAAGGATTAATGTCAGGATAGTAAGTCTGATTTAATGCAGTATTTCCATTTTCAGTTACTTTGTACTTTTACTGTTACCAGTTTCTTTGTATAGTCAGATTATAATGCAATGATAATGTTAAATATGTTGAATAAATAACTTTAGACACATTTATAGGTTAATATAACACAGGACTCTACCCAACAGGAAACAAATAATTCCAACCTTTTAAAGTAATGTACACATTATTGTAACAATAATCATAATACAGAATATTCAAGGAGTACTTTTACTTCTGACATATTAAATACTGTATATTTTAGTAATTCTTTTCTTAAACGCAAACTTGCAGCAGCGTTTTTGTCCTTCCCTTCTGCTGTCTGTGTTAGCATTTTCTTTGCTATTAGAAATAACAACCGTAGCCTCTAAGCAGCAACACACTGAAAATGAAAATCGCGACTATTTTTTTTTGTGGATTATCCATTTTAATCACAGTGCTGGTCTCCATGAGTGCAAATATTCCACAGTCACTGAAGCTACATCCCTGGCTTAGCTCTGCCCATGACAACTGTGATTAGTTTAAAGAAATACAGCATAGTCATAGCAAAATGATCCTGAGATGCAGCCAGACCATTTTGCTCTACAGAATGGGCTGGCAAACTGAGACTATATGTTTTTTTAACCTTTGTATATACAATGGTTTTAACAGTCAGGTAGCTGCTGCAGATAGGCCAGATCTGTAAACTGCTTGTTTTATGTTCCCATCGATCGCTTCACAGACTTATTAATACTTTGAGGTAAAGAGGGACCATTGTCAAACAGAATATTTGATCTTAGTGCTGTAGTCTTGCTAGACGTTTTGAAAACTCTGCCTGTTTTGCTGTGAAACCAGCGGTGAACATCGTGGAAACCATCATAAGGTTTTCTAGGGTTAATATATAACTGCGGGACTTTTTGTATCATAGTTGACATTTTTGCTGTTTTCATCCTTAAAATCAACATGGCCGCCTATAACCAAACACCACATGGCATTTTAGAGAAAGATTCTTCTAAATATTATATATACAATTGAGTAAAAGTGAAATGTAACGTTATTTCTACAGATATTGTAGTAAACCTGTTGACTACTTTATATTAAATAACTCAGAAAGCCTTGGAGTCTGGAGATTGACCCTTGAGCTGTTGTCTGACAGAGGAGTTCTATGTGCTCTCTGGTGTGTTGAATGTTCCTGTGAGGTGTTCTCAAGCTTCATTACTAGGAGTTAAACCCAGGGGTTACCAGAACCTCCACCTGGGGTTCTCTGACCGGGACGTGGACATCTTATCTGCTGGATGCCCGCTGTTGTTCCTTTCTTCCTCCCCAGCGATGTGTCATGGGGCTCATGTGATTCTGGCAAACAGTATGTTTCCATCCATCATGGTGTAAATACTGGACCACACACATCTGAAACACACCGGAGAGCACCTCCAGGGACCATTGAACATGAGAACTGTGTGTCTGTCTGTGAGTGGGCAGGGAATTGGGACTTCCCGTGTGCATCAACACATTGACTTTGTGTAAATCACATTTGAACAGGCAGAGCTAGAGGCTGTAGTTAGATGTAAACGTTTCTTCGTTTGTGTGTTGAAGCAGTAAAATATCAAAATGATGGTGCCTAAATTTAAATCATGTATGCACTCATACATGGTAAAGACTGTTATTTTATTTCTGTTATTGAAGCGACCTCTCAGCAGTGCATGTGGGGAATGTAGAGCTGTCATATCTGTCTGTTCACCCAGCTCAGCTTCAGGAGATGCAGTTCAAGCGGCATTAATTTTCTGTAATGTTGCATCAGCCAGTGAATTTCTCCTGTCATAAGGTTGGTTTATGGTTTCTTTGGATGGAAATGATTTCTGTGTGCCAGTGCTGATTCTGGGTTTATTTTGAGACAGAAAAGTGGAGACCTGTTGTGTGAATGGAAATGAGTCTGATCTTTTCCCTTTGGAGTCAGGATGGACAGCCGCCAGTTACAGAGAGACACATCCATAAATATGTTCACATCTCAGCGAACAAAGAACAGAACTGAATCTTAACATGGAGGAGGTGTTGGAGCCCTATTTCTAAATTCCCATTCACACCACCCGAAGAGAGTGTGAGCAGGATGGAAAATTAACAACCCATTTGCCAAACGCTGACAGATTTGAGATTTCGTCTCGTTTGGCAGCAGTGATCTGGCTGCTGTTTTGCACAACAGAAAAAATGCAGTTGCTGATTATCTTGAGAGAGAGGATTACTGTTAATCACTCCATTGTAATTGTTTGATTTGATTGTTATACTTCACTTGTTTCCGCCAGTTTTTCAAGGTCTCTCTCAGCAGCATTGTAGAATTGCGAGTTGAAGTACATCTTAACCCAACCATAAACTTGTCTTACCTTCAGAGTGGCTGTTTACATCCTAAAAAAATGATTTCTATATAAAGAGACACTGGAGCCAGTCTGGATGCCCCTAACTGAGGCCAATCGAGTTACTTTTTTATTAACTGCATCAGCTAAACAAAGCCTGGTCAACTTCCAGTTCAGTCTTTAATCTAATATACTGCTTTCTGGACACTCCAAATGATAAGAACTCTGAACAGTGAAGCCTAGGTGTTGTCATTCTTCTTGTTTATTTATTATTTCTTTTAATTAATTTGTCTAGTTTTTGGCTGATGAAATCAACACAAGTGTAGACTGAGGACTCGTCCACATGTACCTTCCCCCCAAAAAATTTAGTCTACAGGAGGTCCTTGACTTGCGTCAGAGTTCTGTTCCTACGGTGTGATGTAAGTTGATTTTCGCCAAAAGTCGGAACTCCGATGAAAATGTTCACAAAGTCATTACGTGCATCACGATATCAATCAGTTCAAATATTTGTACAACTACAGTAACAACAGTCATTAGCTCACACAGTAGCTCACTGAGTGTTTTATTACGTCCAGTTTCACTTCCATGGAGATGGATTTCCTTTTCTTCGAAGCATCAGAAGAGTCTGACTTACGCTTGGGAGCCATAATGAAGCTAGTGAATGTAGCATAATCTAATGTGGTGGCAAATGTAAGCAAAGCAATCTTATAGCGGAGCGTGATGACGTATTTATCCGCTCTGCTCGCCAACTAGTTCCACGTAACCAGTTCTGACGTAACGATGAAACGCTGTAGGTCGAGGACGTCGTAAACCGAGGACCTCCTGTACTTAAAAAAGGAAAACACCCAACTGTCAAGAGCATGCCCAACCAACAGGGCGCGGTATAATTATAACCCTAAAGTCACGTGACCTACCAGAAACCTAAAAAACTTCTGACAGGCTGTCAACAGTGGTGCATTATGAAGGAGGAAGTCATGTGTGGACTGCTCCTGGCACCTCTTTTCATTAGTGTAATGCAAGAATAACTGAAAATTTATATGTAGTCAAGGTTAGCACCTGCACGATTTTGGTCACGTCATGTATATAAAGGACATTGATGCTCTCTTTTCCCCGTCTGCACATTAACACTGAAAACTATGGTTTTGAAAGGAATTTCCAAAAAAGCTTGTGCGGATTTATGTGTGAACAAAAAGCAAAAACAAATAATAAAAGATTTAATTAATACCATATACGTGTGGACAAAACCTTTGTGGAACTCCTCGGTTCTAGGAAAATGCTTCGGAAGAACAAACCCTGGAAGAGAAGGAACATTTCCCTCTCGTGTCCCATGTGACTGGATAGACTTCTCCTTCCTTCCTTTTCATGCTCTGTAACGTCGACGCCAACTGTTCATGTTCATCGATCAAGAAGGAGGCAAAATGCAAGAAGAAAAAAACAAAAGAGAATCTGGCGTCAGGTTTGGCAGCTCCCCCTCCTCCTCACAGATCAGTTTCCAAGCCATCGAGCATCTAATGTTGACAATATGCAAACCAATCCCTCTCCACTGACCAAACCCTGCAACTCTACACACTGCAGCCCAGACACATCCACACAACGCTAACATCCACACAACGCTAACATCCACACAATGCTAACATCCACACAGACGCTAGCATCCACACAACGCTAACATCCACACAGACGCTAGCATCCACACAACGCTAACATCCACACACAGATGCATTTAACATCCATCACAAACACTCACTGTGGATTAAAACCCTACTGATGCACACACACTCACAGCCTCCCACACTGAAGCGGAAATCTCCAGAATACTTGACCATAATTTGTAGGGTTAACACATGATTTAACTTGTTATTGAGTGTTGTTCGGATGAAACTGCTTTTTAAGACCAGCACCACTCACTAGGATAAGGTTTACGGTCAGACCCGGCAGTCCTCCCTTCTCCTACGGTCATAAAACCTCCAGCATGATGTGCTGCATAACGCTCGGAAAAACAATGAAAGACATTCCAAGAAACGGTAGGAAGCCTTTCATCCCATGTGCTTTCCTTCATTCAAGCCCATAAACAGATGACTGATATCCACATCCATACGGCCTCCTTCTTTTTTTCTTTTTTTAGAACTCTGCCATCTGCACCAAACCTTCCATGTTGTTTCACATTTGGTTGTAATCTCTCGTGGGTTTCAGGGTCTTTGGCTCGATGCTGTGAAGGTTCATACCGTGACTGATGAGTTATGTAAAAGGCTCTCTCCAGCCACTCCCTTGGTTGGCATGGTTCAGTCTGATGAAAGCTAACAGTTTATTTAGACTCCTCACTTAGACAAACATCATGTCAGCTCTTCTTGTAGGTGAAGAAGCATCAGTTACGCTCCACACGCTGAAATCTGGCGTGTTCAGATCTGATTTTTGAGCTCTTTCTGGCTGACTGGTGGAAGACTTTCTGCCACGGAACAGCTGGTGTTTGTTCCAGGAAGTTGAGGTTTCATCCTCTCTAAGAAAACTTCAGCTGTTATCAAGCTGAATGCTTTTTTTTCTCCATGTGATTGGAGGAATTGTAGGCTAAGTGTAGATATCCAGCTCCACCCTGGAGAGTTAACGGTGGAGCCTCTAACTGAGGTTGCTTTGTAGTACTTCGGCAACCTTTTTGTGATGTTAAAATAACCTGTAGCTTGTAGAAGGGTGTACCCTCACCCCTCGCTGATTAAAGGTCTTAGAACTTGGAGTTTATGGCTGTGAAATTCTGACAAAAAGTTAATTTTACACCGTAACCCAGACTCCTGCTGTGTTTCTCATTAAAACGCTTCAATATTTGTGTATTATGTCATATGTTCAGATCAAAGAGGAAACACTGTGGCTGTGAAAATGGAATAAATGTGTGTACTTTTCTTTGCTTGTTAATTTAATTTAGCGAGTTGGGAGCGTTTCTGTCGAGGCTTGGTTGGCAGCACATGTTGTAGCTGTTGTTAAAATCCAATCCAAACATTTGCACCTCGGTGAAGTGAATATTGTGACAGAAGTGTGCTTCTACGCTCTGGACTGCCACAGAAATTACACTTTAGGTTCGCCGTTATGCCTCCCAGGTGAGCTTTTCACTGCAGGCTGCTGGACTGTAGAAGCAATCACCTCTTTTCCTTGTAGGCTCGTTCCTCGAGGCCTTCAGCTCGAGCACGTGGATTTGTCTTTTCTCTTCCACTGAACTGCAAGACTTACCCTGCTTTCCAAACAGGACGTGGGTTAAGTGGGTTGAAGTTCCTCCTCGAGTGGGGATTTGACAAAGAAAGCTTTTGTTGGAAGAGGCGAGGTCGGTGGGATTCTTAGCAGTGTGAGGTAGATCAGCTGCTCGCTTCGAACATGTTTACTCGGCGCCTCGCTTTCCTTGAACTGGATTTGTGTGCACCATTTTTAAACAAACCAGAGTTTATATGTGAATGCAGTGATGTGATTGACTTTCAAAGACATTAGTACTAGATTTCTGTCCAGGCTGACTCTTAGTTTACTGGTTGGATTTACTGGTTATATTAGTTGGTATTGGGACATCCTTTGGCTCTGCCTCCTCACCATGCAGAGCTGTAACCTTCTGAATATATGCTTGGGTTAGCACCGAGGAATAGAAACCTGACCCGCGAGTCAGAGGAAGTGGAGGTGGGTGGCAGCATGTATGACTTTACCATAAACCGCTAGTTTCACCATTAAAGCACTTCTGGATATTCTATTGAAAATATCCATATATATATATGTATGTATGTATGTATGTATGTATGTATGTATGTATGTATGTATGTATATATATATGCATCTCCCTGTAGCACACTATACTGTACTGTACTGTACTATACCATACTATACTATACTGTACTGTACTGTACTGTACTATACTATACTATACTGTACTGTACTATACTGTACTTTACTATAGAATACTGTACTGTACTATACTATAGAATACTGTGCTTTACTATACTGTACTATACTGTACTGCACTGTACTATAGAATACTGTACTGTACTGTACTTTACTATAGAATACTGTACTGTACTATACTGTACTATAGTATACTGTACTGTACTATACTATAGAATACTGTACTATACTATACTGTATTGTAGTATACTGTGCTGTACTGTACTATACTATACTATTCTGTACTGTACTATACTGTATACTGTACTATACTGTACTGTACTATAGTATACTATACTGTATAATGTACTATACTGTGCTATGCTATACTGTACTATAGTATAGTATATTATACTATATACTATACTATACTATACTGTTGACTGATATTTTAATTTTTTTTATGGCACATTGTGGTCATGAATATGAAAGTGCATGTCCTGTCATAGTTATAAATCTTGGTGCACCATGGAGCGTCTCTCCTGCTGCTGAACTGGACAAACATAGCGCTGACATTCAGTATCAGAGCAACAGGCTATGTTTCTCTGTTCAGCCTTTTCTGTTTCCATTTCAGTTAGTACAATGATTGGACTGATAAAATACAAGCTGACATGAGGTTAAGAGGCAGCCATAGCTAATGGTTTAATCGATCATTTCAGCACTAAAGGTAACAACATTTATAATTTTTTACTGTAGTCTTGCCCAAACACATTAACAAAGCAGATGTTTGCTTTGAAGGAGACGTGAACCTTGGCCTCTGTGTGAATGATGTTTCTCACCACTCCCTACATCTTGTTCTTATTTACCAATTCCACATTATCTTACCAGTAAAACACCACTGTACCAGTGGAAAACCAGTAGTACATTCTGCAATCCTCTTCTGTCCTTTAATTCTTTGACAGGAGACGTTACTTGGTGTTCTTTGTTTGCAGACTTGGAACTGTTGCTTAGAACAGGGCGTCTGTAGGCACGAGACATAAGAAAATGACATTCACTCTGCTGTGGTGTGATATAATGCTGAGTTCTGTGTGCACGTAATGGCAAGTTAAAGCCTCCCCTGTCTCATTAACCATTTGTAATAAAGGGAACAAAGTGTCGAGGGATGTGAAGATGAAAAGAGTGAAGAGGAGGGAAAGGTAGAGAGAGACTTTCTGTTTTTGGAAAATTGTAAGCTTTTGAAGAGCTGAGATTCTGCTGCTCAGCATGAAACAGCTGGGGAGCTCAAAGCCTGCAGCTCAGAGGGAACATGAAAGGTGCGAGAGGCCCGAAAGCCTCAGTGTTTGCGGATGTGGTGAGAAACAGTAATACGGGGACGATCTGGTATCTGATGACCTTCTTCATGAAGGGTTTGACAAAGATCACAGCAGCCCCAGGTTTGCAGATGAGCCTCATTTTTACTTCTTTAGATTTCTCAATTTTACACACACGCCCACATTAACAGAACAACTGTCATCCACTTTCAGCCTACATTGTATTGATAGCTAGTTTCAGCCCAGCAGTATTTCAGTAGCTCTCTGAGTGTCACATCGAAACACAACAAAAGTGAATGCATCGCCCGCAGGTTTCTAGACGCATGCTGACGTGGGTTTTACCTTCAGTAGACGAAACAAATAGAATAAATTCAAATGATATCTATCTATCTATCTATCTATCTATCTATCTATCTATCTATCTATCTATCTATCTATCTATCTATCTATCTATCTATCTATCTATCTATCTCTATCTATCTATCTATCTATCTATCTATCTATATATATATATATATAAAAAAATAAAAATACTATACTATATAATACTGTATATGGGCTTCAGTAGCAGCAAGTCCAACATAGATATTTACTAATAAAAAATGAGAGTAGAGGGAAAACAGTTTAAGAATTCCACTGTGTTGTTTTTTCACATAGCAGCAGGTATGCTTCATATTAAATAGCTTTAGAAAGCCAGAAACATATCATCCTCTGTGAGCGTGCCAGGCGTCTGCGATTATTTATTGATCTGATGACCCACTTCACAAGGAGGATATCATTACCACTTTCCAGTAATGAGGATGCTGCACCGCGCAGGAGGGCCGGCTTTTCCTTTCTACCTATCAAACCTGTGCTTGCATCTTCTCATATTTTGTCGTCATTTGTCCAGTTGTGCATCTGTTAAACGCAAAATATGTTAACCCAGTTCATAAACCTTGTTGCCTTGTGATGAATTTGTTGCGCACCATTTAAACAAGCATTAAGGATAATAGACTTTATCTTTTTTTAGTTTTTTCTTTTATTTTCTCCTATGTGTAATTTCAGACTTTGTAATGGAAACTCCTTACTTGACCATTTCTGTTTTCATGAATTGAAGATTTTAATTACAGATTGTTCAGCTGGTACTGAAACAGAATTGTAAACCACTTTCAAACATTCCTACTATGTAGATTTCAGGTATGGAGAGGGTTGTTCCATGAGTCAGTAGGTTCACCTTTATGGCCTTATTCCTGTGTGAAGACCTGCATTTTCTTTACAGTAGACTTAGCAGATTAGCTAACACCACAGCTCCCTCCCTGAGTTCCTCTTTGTCCATGACCCTGTTAGAGGATCTTCTGACCCATTTTTTGGTGCTGACCTGCCAGCCGAGAAGCACACGCCGCCTCTGGTTAGATTGTTTGTTTCCACAGATTTGTGATCCTGAAAGTGTGTCAACCTTTAACTTACCATAACAGTAGCCCTTTCAAGCATTACACACACATTTAGAGTCAACATGAAAGCATTGTGATGGATTCAGATCCCGCAGAGAGCTCTGTTCGCAGCGTGACACGGTGGATTGATGCAGGCTCAGTGATGTGCTGCTCTTTGGCGTACGCTAAATAGGACAGTTCTACGTGTTGCTGAGCTGGCCATGCATTAAAAAGAAGAAGTGCAGCTGTTGCCCTGCTTCCGTGCTAACATGCAGAAGTGTGCGTACGTTTGCTGTCGGTGGGAATGGCAGGTGTCGTCCGTGCCTCCTTGCAGTAAAGTTTCATGGAGGCCTCGGTAAGTGTGAGGTTGCTGTTCTCGCTGTCAGCAGCTCTCTGTACAACCCGTGACCTCGCAGAGCTCCTATTGTTGTAGGACTGTGTGTGTCGGTAGCTAAGCAGCGGCTGGCGTTCAGCCACACCGAGCTGCAGGGCCTGAGAGCTTAGTCAGACACACACGCCCATACATTTAACACATGTGTACAGGACACATCACTTTTAAACAGTTTCCTCACTTTCTGGTTCCCAGCCAGTTTAAATATAAATAACCCAGATTACTAAATGCATTTTTCCCCACTAAGAACCCAATGTAATCAGATGACATCGGCTGTTTTATAACCTCCTCCAAGTGATTCAAGTATTTACGTAGTCAGTTAAATAAAGAAAATAAGCTGGATTATTAGGCAGTTAATAAAAACAGTTTTGATGGTTGATTAACTATAGTTAAGTCATTGAATTATATAAGTGTAAAAACACCTGGTATTATCAGGTTATTTCTTCTCCAGTGTAAATTTTTTTCCAACTTTTCTCAGTTTTACATCATTACAAAATAAATATCTTTGGATTTAGGGTGGTAATGATTATCGGTGAGCCCAACCTGATCTGATATTCTTCTTTTTTCCGATTTCTGATTCCCTGTAAAATAATTTAAAAGTGCGCTACTTTCCCAGTAACAGCCAATCAACACTGAAGGTTAAACGTTGAAGAGTCAAACATATGGAAAACATGAGCAAACAAGGAAATTTTGGTCCACCATTTTTACTGCAAATGTACTGTATATCAGGTCTAAATATTAGTTATTTAGTCCCTCCAGGATTTTGAGGGCGTTTTTCAAGATTGTTGCATCTTAAAATGCCTGAATTTGCAGCAGCTTTTCTAAAAAACTGCAATGTAAGTTGCGATGTTTCAAGCGTATTTGTTGCGATGAAATTGCGGTAGACAGTGACAGTTGCTAAAAAGTTGTATTTTTTCAGCTTTTAGAACATGTTTCAACATTTAAATTGCCAATATTTCTTCCTAAACTAATTCTTTAATGCTCCAACCCATTTCCACCAGCTGGTACACCACGGTGGGAAACTAGCAGCAGCCAGATACTGGTTTAACATGAAGTGGTTGGTAGATTTGAGGCACTAAATGATCATTTACTATTGAATGAATCATATTTGGACATATCTGTCAGTGGTTTAAAGAGTTAATTTCACATCCTGGTACACACGTGTTCACACGCACACGCTCACGGCTCGTCACGTTATTAATGAATCTAACTTCCCTTCATTCTTTCAGAGATCCAACAGATCTGGAGGAACAGCTTCCATCACGGTGATTTATCTGGTCTGTGAAAATAATAATCAATAGATAATGATAATATTTGCTAGTTGTAGCCCATTCTACCTCACATCATTAATATAAAATGTGTTTTAGTGAGTCTTTAATGTTTTTAACCAGAGTTAGAAGGCTGTTCTTGGTGAGTTGATACCAGCTAAAGTGATGCTGTTGTGATTAAAGACTGTATAAACTGTGGACTCTGGAGAAGCAGCTGCTGGTTTTTGTTGATACCAGCAGAGTTGAGATAATTCAACATTCAGGACACGTGTTCTTTAATAGGACTCACAGCACACAGAATTATTCTTCTTTGGTCTCGAGTGTCTGGATCCATACGTAGAAATCAATTCCTGGCAAGTCAGCCAACGCTTCCATCCACTCTACTGAACCTGCATGAGGGTTTTACATGCACACAGTTTAGAGCGTGGTGTTTTAGTATGCACTGATAATGCTCGTGCGTGCGTGAGCAGTGTCAGGGTCGGCTGCTGGGATTAACCCCTTCTGACCGGGAAGCAGGTGGTCTCAGGCTTACATCTATTTTCACAGCAGTATCTTCTGTCGGAAGAAGCTAAAATGATTCACAGCTCTCCCAGCACCTGCTGAACTCTGTTAAAATGTCAATAAATGAAGTGCTTGTGTTGAACCCTGGTGTGATTCCCATCTGTTTCACCTCCACAGTGAATCTGATCAGAGTTCACAGCTATGCACTGACTTTAGCTCCACTGCTATCACTGTGTTAACGATAAGTCAGACTCTGTGTTACCTCTGCAGGTGTGATGCTGTGAAAGAGTTTGTATTGAAAGTATGAGCAGGTAGGTTGGTAGTTAGCAGATAAGACACTCAACCACTTTAAAACAGGCAGTTCAACTACAGAAACTGGACCGATTGATTCTCCAAATCATGGTTTGGTTACAGGATTCAGTTTATTTAGGAATAGTTTATGTATTGTGACAGGTGGATAAATGTTTTACTCCCTTCTCTGTTTCATATACTGAGATATGGACAGTTTAACATAGAATGTTTTCTCTCTTTCATAAGCCACGTCTCCATAATGTATCAGAATGATGTCATACTACCAGCAAGTTCTGAAAAAACTTCCCAATTTTTTCAGAAAAGTTTTTTACTGTTGTTTGAAGTGATTTTTGACTTTATTTCAGAAGAGTTCATGTACATAGTGGGCGATGGAATGTTCTGATCAGCTGTTTCTGCTTCTTATGTTGTCTACGTCTATGGAATCGTGGCCGATATCAACTTACGTGAAAGAATATTTACAACTTTCCTGACTGAAAGCAATTCAGAAAGACTTCTCTTCATGTCTCTCATTGATGGACAAAGTTTTGTCTGCTTCTTCTTCTTCTTCCTCTTCTTGTTCTTTGTCTTTGTCTTCCTCATCTTCTTCTTTAAGGTTTTTTCAACAGTAAAACAGCGAGTTTTGCTGTACTCTGTTCATTACAGCCAGGAGTTACGTTTCCCAAAGTGCCTCCATCTGATATCACTTTAATTGTTCCAAAGCAGTCAATAGAAACAAGCCTAAGTCATATTTTCTTTCTTTTCATTTTTAGCAACATGCAACAAGTTTGCTTCAAAGCACCACAACTATGGTGTTTTCAGATTCCTGTCAACATGAGCCACAATCCACCATCGGACTAGTCTGTTTTCAGCTCATAAGTGAGCTGGTGGCCATTGAAAACTATCCAAAGCTGAACTTGGAAAAGCCTTTCTTCACCAACTAGTTAACCAACAAACTAGACTTAACCACAGTCAGTACTGTACAGTCTAATATTTGCTTCTCTACAGTATGAAGTTCTGTTCTTTTGTCAGCTTTTGCTTCATCAGATAATCTGTAGCTGCACCAGGCCGAGTGCACGGGAAACTCCGCCACCACCTGCAGCGTATCACCAGCGGTTAACCTATAAGCGAATTGGTGGTTGTGTAAACGCCCTGTGACTTCCTGTTTTCTGTGTGGGAACAGTTTGTGTTTATGCTCCTGCAGTATGGTTAAAAGAAGAACCCTCCTAAGAGGACTCCTCTGACCATGTAGGTGTGATCAACAGACTACCAGTATGGATGTGTCGGTGCATCAGACTAGATTGTGTTTATTTTTGCAGAGCATTGCAGCGTGGGGACTCTTTCATGCAGGTTAAATCACAGGAAATCGTCTTAGCAGTAATTTTTTATATATATATATATATATATATATATATATATATATATATATATATATATATATATATATGTTGTTTTTTTTTTGTTTTTTTTTAATGTTTTCGGAAGTACTGGTAGTCTATTTCTGGTGGAAATTTAGATGAGAACATTGATATCACCCTCATGTCTGTCCAGATAAAACACAAGTAAGCCCATTAGTGAGTTGAGGAGTCAGATTTAACATGTTTGTAAGAGTTTAGATCACAGCTAATATACTGAAAAATCATTTTAAATTCTAGAACAGAAAACCTAAATAGGCTATATTTTCCACACAGAAGGTTACCTTTGTATGGAGTTTTAGTTGTGTAGTCTTTATGGTAAATCTGTTCGGATGTTGGTCATAAAATGAGGTTAATCTATTCAGGGTCTGTTTCTAAGTGGTTCTATACATCCAGAAGACCCCTGGTATTGATGGTTTTAATGTTACACTCAGTCAAACCGCCTGATCCCCTCTCATCATCAAAACACTTTACTTCCTATACTTTATTCATGTGTGGTTTTGCCTTCTCTGAGCAGATATCCTCTCTGGGAATTCTAGGAGAAATGTTCTGTCTTATGAGGAGGACGTCCTGGAAGTAAAGAGATGATGTTATTGTTTTGAAGGCTAGCTGAGCATATTTTTATCTTGTGTATTCTAGTGAGTGGGAGAGAGCGGGGCAGAACTACTAGAAAGGTCGTGAGTTAAACTTAAACCCACGATGAACTGCGTCGGCTTCTGAAACAGGAAGTCCATCCTCTCCTTTTTCTCATGCCATCTTTTCTCACACACTCATACCCGTTCTGTGGTTTCCTGTGTTTTTAGATTTTAGAAAGCTGTTTCAGAGGATGACGCAAAAATCCAATTCCAAGTAAAACATATGATGACACGATAAAAAACATTTGCTGAGTCTTCACACCAGAGCTGAAACAACATTTTACACCTTTATATTTATTAGTTTCAGAGAGGAAGAAGAAGTTTCAATTCACAAAAAATCATGCTGAAAGTGTGCCGACGGGAAACTTCAGGCAAACTGGTGATGGCGAAGCAGAAATTCCTCTAAAAATCAGATGATTTGGAATGACCCAATAAGGTCCAATGTACCGAACACATTCGTGTTTTAAAACTTGTGAAACACAAAACTTAAGCACAGAAGTTAATCTTTTACAACCGTCAGGTAAGGCCGGGTGGATGGATAGATGGATGGATGGATAGATAGATAGACAGACAGACAGACAGACAGACAGACCTTTATTGTGAAGCTTTTCATCTAAACTCTGCTTCTTTCTGTTCTGATGTGAGTAAACACACTAATCTGTGTTTTTCTGTCTTTGTCCATTTGCAGGGCAGGACCGGTAGTGCTGCGAGCGACGGGCCCATGAAGCATGAGAGGGTGGAGCTGAGGCTCAGCTGACCCTTCCCCTTCCTTCTCCTCCTTTCCCCCGGTGGTCCACTCGATCAGCACCTCCCCCTCCCTTCCTCTCCTCTCCCTTTCCTGCCTCCCATCACCCTGCTGGATCTCCTGCCCTCCTCCGAGCCTCAATCAGCCGAGCCCGATGTACTCCCCGGAGCAGGAAAACATCTCCACCACCGCCTCCACCAAAGTGCCAGTGAAGTACGGAGAGCTCATTGTGCTGGGGTAAGGACCACACGCAGATACTCATACCTGCATCAGAACGCACCTTTCTGAGTTGGTTTTATTCAGTGACATTAAATAATAAAATGAGAATATTCTTTAACATTACTGGGATAAAGTCTGACCCTAAAATTCTGCTTTTAATACGAATCAGAACCAGTGTTTGGCTGAGAAGCTCAAAAACAACGAATTCATCATTTTACTGCACACTTTCATTCTGTTTTAGAGCTGCAACCATAAGTCAGTTAATCTGTTTGTTGTGTCAAAGAAAATAAATGTAACTGCAAAACAGTCCATGCAGATAACAATATTTGGCTTCATGGTGGGTAAATCTACCATCAGAACACCTTATTACCCTCTTTTAAAGTGATTTAAGGAGGTGGAAGGCAGATCAGTTAGTTTTCACTGTTTTCTATCCTTGAACAGTTAACCCTCAGGGTGGGAATCTTTGGGCACCTCACAATTCAATAATGATTTTATTATAAAACAATTTTTGATGCATCTTTAATTTAGAGGCCATGACTTGTGTATTCGCATGACTGGATTGTTCTCTGGTCAGTAGCGCTACTAGTAGCCACAACAACAGCCTGCCGTCTCTGCAACTCACGTTTGTTGTGTAGCCAAAGTATTTTATTTTAGCGTGACACAGCTTAAACATAACGTGGCTCTTGTCCAGTTTGCTTCCGCCATCGACATTGTAGAAACCGAAGTGTTTCTGCACGTCTGCTTTTAAATTAGAAGGAGCTGATGGTTCTCACGGTGAGGTGGGTGGCAATCAGCCATGTTGGTTTTCCTCTGTGTGCACTTCCCAAAGTGTCCTGGAGGTGACACGTACCGCACTTCTTAGTTCCGCATTATTTAGAACCTTCTGTATTACTTTAATTAACAGATTTAAAGAGTTGAAATTTGGACGTTTGAGTGGATTCAGATTTGTCCACGTCTGGATCCCGATGCATCTAAGAATTGTAAATTTCCCCCACCCCTAGTTAACCCTGTTCCAGCTTTTTACATTGTACCAACTATTTGTTAGACATCTTATTTCACTTTTTTCAAAGTACTGTTTAGTGTGTGTTTTATGGTATTTGAGTGGAGACTAGAAGCTTCTCTATGATGGTCACCTAGCTAGCATCTAACATCACTTAAATATACTCTGTTGATAAGCAGTTGTTTAGCATACGGTGTTTTGGGTACAATTTAGTTTTTATTTTCCTTTAGGAGATACACTGAACTGAGCATAAATGATGCGTCTTCATACCAAACATTGAATGTAAGCAGAATTGTTTGTTTACAAATTAACTCTAGTAAATACTGAAGCATTAATTACCCAACAAAGACTCACAGTCTGAACACTATCACACAATTTAGTGTGTATTTGATATGACTATGTATTGTTCTTTTGTTTTCAGTGTTTGCTAAAGATGACAGATAATAAATCAACAGATAATCGTAGCTTAAGAACAATGGAAATGGTGGTAACAGAGAGAGAAATCGCTGTTGGTGTGGCAAGAGACCAAATGTCGCAACGGAATTTACAGAAAAGATTTAATAGCACTTTGATTGTTTAATTAAGCTGCAGATAACATGTTCAAGCTTCGTAAACTAAAGCTCTGCATGATTCAGCCGAAGAACTGACAAGAGATCAATCTGGAAAGTATTTCCAGATAGAAACATAAACAGTGGTGGTATTTTTGTCCGTTTGCTGTCGCAGTGAGAATACCCAGAGTTAGAAGTATTTTAGGATGAGATGAACCACATTGCTCGATGCTTGACGAGGTGAGATCAGTTCCTCATCTTCAGCACCTCCAAAACTCTTTCCAGAGAGGTTTGTTTTGAATCAGGTCCACATAGTCAGCTGTAGGAAAAACCCTCCATCCACCCTACATCTTCACCCTATAACCACACACACATTCACACACACACACACACTTTCTCCAATAACATCTGACAGTGAAGGACTTCCTCTATGTGTCCGTCTCCTGTTTATTCCCCAGAGGGCTATTCCACTCCACTCCCTGTCCCAGCCCACTCCACAGAGGAATGCAGATGTCGGAAAGACTCCTTACATGCACACACACATTTCTCACGTCTCACACAGACACACACAGCTGACTCACAGTTTGTTGCTCTGGGTTTGTGCTGGAGCCGTATTGTCAGGGAGATGACCGTGGAAATTTTCCCTAGTGGAAAAACTCACTGAGCAGTAAACGCAGCTCCATGCCTTTACAAGGGAGAACCCAAGTTTTCCGTTTTGCTTGTCTTTTTCCGCTCCTAGTTTTTGATTCCAGGTCAGGATAGTTTTTTGTTAATTATGTCAATAAGGGCGCTTTCTGCTCCGTGACAGGAGTAAGGCTACCCTTTAAATCTCTCTCTCTCTCTTTTTTTTTTACCGTGTATTTTTATTGGGTTTTCAGCATTACATACATTCCCCTCAAGCTACATACATCCCAATTCTGTTTTTTTTTTCAACACAAAACATCCCAAACAATAACCCCCCATACTTACATATATAGTCAAGCCCGAAATTATTCATACCCCTAGCAAAATTTAACTTAAAGTTACTTTTAAATGTAAATAAAAGCTGAGAAATTATTTTTTCCACGATGCCTCTTGTACATCATCTTATTATCTTTTGGGAAACACCTGTGTCATTTCCAATCAAAAAAATAATACTTTCTGATTGAATAAAAGTAACTATAAGTCAAAATTTGCTAGGGGTATGAATAATTTCGGGCTTGGCTGTAGATGAAGAAAATTATAGGTAACAAAAACACCAGTACTGACAATAGAAGCAAAGCAAAATATATCAGACAAATAAGTAAACAAAAATAAAGTAAAACCAGTGAAGATACAATAAATAAATGATATTAATAATATGTAAACCTAGGTATCAAACAGGATTACAGTGTGTTCCAGGTTGGTCTGTCTAACCTGTTAACATCCTGCTCTATGAAACTGTCGGATATATAATGTTAGTCTGCCAAAGATGACAGAAAAGGGCCCCAAGTCTTATTAAAATTGTCTGAACAACCTCTAGTAGTGAAATTAATTTCCTCTAAATGAATGAAGGACATTAAATCTTTCAACCAAGAATTAAAAGATGGAGGTTTTTGATCCTTCCAGTGAAGTAAGATTTGTTTAAATCTTTAAAGGTTTCACTGAAACGGGTTTCAGAGTGGCCGCCATCCCTGACATTAGCACCGCATTCTGTCCTTTGACCCGTCAGGGAAGGAAATCCATCACTGACACTCTGCTGCAACACAACCTGTTCATTCCATTACCTCTGCAGTCTGTAATATAAAGCCTTAGAAGGCCATGGAAAGACATTCAAACACAACTTTACCGAAGCCACTGAGACTGGGAGCAGATTATTAAAATTAAAAGTATATTAAAGGGTGACACATGTTCCAGTTTACATCCCTAATTAGCATCTGAATGCGTCTGAAATCCCAGTTGTGTGTAAAGATGCAGGTAAAGGTAAACAGCTGCTCACATCGCTTCAGCTGCTCAGCACACAAATAAACAGGTTGCGCTGTGTCTATCTTCAGATTTCCTTATTTTTTCTGAATATTTGAATTCATGCTTCATTTGCATCCACGTTTGCCAGCTTGCAGTCTCCTTCCTGGTCTGTGCATTAAAGCTGCAATGATTGATTGATTAGTTACCAACCATGTTGAATATTTTAGGAAAAAATGGAAAATTCTCTGATTCTAGCTCCTTAAAATGCTATATTATCTGGTTTCTTTTCTGTACTACCATTTAGGGAGGTATTTTCAGTATTTTTCACCGTTTTCTGACATTTTATAGACCAAGCAACTTTTATTTTAAAAACAATTAACACGGTTAATTTTAGCTCTACTTAACGCTGCTGCTCAGATCAGCAGAAAAACATGAAACCAGTGGAAGAAATGCGTGTTATATCGGCCACATGTTGCATGAGTCTGCATCCTCGTGCACACAAACCCCACGCAGTGCAGAAACCAAACCCACGCATAAAAACATCCAGACGCAGCAAAACTCTCTCAATCAATTGTAGAGGAAAAGCTTTAACCAGACTCAACAACAGCCTAAACTGACTCTCTGCTTCATTAGACTGAAGCATCCCTCCTGTTCTCAGGTTTAGTTGATATTTAGTAGAATCAACTCTTCAGATTTACAGAAACTAGCATGATGGATGAACAGTTATAGTCACTGGATCATGATACTTCTAACGTACTAATCACATGGGATTATTATTACCTGGGATCTCTGGTAGTTTGTGAATTACCCCCACGTCTGGGTTTCTTCAGTGCTTTCGTACAGCATAAGCAAAGTCTGTATTTTACTCTAATTTACTGACATTACAGCCTGGATATGATGTCAAATCTGTGCACGTTGCAACACCCGCTGTTGTCACTTTGTTAACTTGGTAGGTCGTCATGGCAATGGTAAATATGTCAAAGCAGCATCGTGACTTGAACAGTGGGCAGCGATGTCGGGATAACGGGCCGTCAGGGCGTTTGTATTAAGCCTGTTGAAAGATAGATCTAGAAAAATGTTTCTTACTGCATGCTGCTACACGTGTCATCTATCTCAGTATCCTCCCAGATTTCCCTCTTCTTGTTGATCTTTGCACTTAAAACGCTGTCAGTAATTTCCTCCGCAGCCTCCATAATTCAACCGGGAAAGAGGTAGAAAAAGGCATATAATGAAATAAACAGCAGCTAAAATACCCCCCACCAGAGATGCAGATTCACATGGGACTAATATTATCGCAGGACGACAGTGTTTGGTAGTTTGTGGTGGAATTTTTACTTTACAAATTACAGACATGGAGCATTCGCATGAGATTAAGATCACAGACATCCTCTGCAATTATTACAAATCATCATTGTTCCCGAGGTTATACTAATCTCGTGGGAATAGGACCTTATAGTGTGTTTTGGTGGTGGTTGGATAGTAAAGGACAGGTTCAGTAAATGGCTAAAGCCAGCAGAGAGGGTTCTAATGGTTCTACTAACTAAATAGTAAAGTCTGGATCTGTTTGTTCTTGTGTTTATTACCAAGAACAGAATCACTAATGCTCATGAATAAACCCATCAACATGTAGCCTGTTGTGTCTGACCTCCAATAACCCCGTCCAACATTACCATGGTTGAAGCCCAGCGATGCTAATGGCCTAATCTGGAGGAATGCTGCAGCGTCTCAGGGGACGGACTGTTTACAGCCCACTGGACATCCATGTGGTGACCTCACTGTACAGCCGTCCTCCCAAATCCACCTCTATCTGTCTGCATGCGACACACATTCTGCATTAGCATAGTAACTGTGTGTCCACAGGCATGTTTATGCAAATGCTTCTTTTCATACCTGTGGGTTGAATCCTCACATATGCCATGAACTTTCAGTGCAGTGCTGCGTACTTTACATGTGTGCAGCCGTGTTGTATTGGCAGAATCTAAATTTTAAGAAGATGGAAATATCACTGTACAAAGACTAACACGTGTTTTGTTATTTAATGTCCACTTTTGAAGCACTACAGCAGGGCTCACTAGCTGGATCTGGACCCAGACACCGTCTTATATGGACCCGGACCTGTAATCAGTAAATTATAACGGGATTTTAATTTGACGGGTTGTTTCTATTTTACTGGTGCAGCTTTTCCAGTGTTTACGGCGTTGGTTATCAGCTCAGGAAACACAGACCAATTAGGTACGAGTTCAGCCGTCCCACCTGAAGCTCCTCAGCCAATGAAGTCTCTGCATTGCAGCCGCTGAACATCACAGCTCTGTGTTCAGAAAACAGTTGAGAGGGACGGACCAGACGAGAGGAGGACAGACACAAAAGAAAACTGAATAAAGCGACACCGAGAGGAAGAAACTTTCCCAACTATGAACAGAATCCAAACTAAATATGGTTCCAGACTCACCAGTGAACCTCCAGATGTGTCTGAGAACAACCCTGACACCTTTCAGACCACGATTCAGAATCTGTTCTCCCATTAAGCAGCAGGGATATAAGGGAGTGATAGAAGACAGAAAGAAATGTAAAAGTGTTCAATAGTTTACATTTTTTCAGATTTAGGTTTTGCTAAAGATGTATATCAGTTGGTTCAGGTTGTTCAGCCATTATTTTTTCAAGTTCTGCATTTTATTTGAAGATGTACATTTAAATCAGAAGTTATTTAATAATAAATGTTGTCTAAATGTTTTTACTGAATTTATTTGTTTTGATGGTAAGTTATTGATCACATGCAGATTCTAATAAAACTACCAGGTTACATCAACATATGTCACAGTAATTCAAGTTGGACATTCTGATGTTCTGGACCTTTCCTTTAATACAGTTTCTCTGACTGGACCTCTTATGGGGATTTAGTTGAATACCCCTGCTCTATAGGTTTAAAATAATAAACCTGAACGTGTCGCAGCCTCAGCCTTCAGTCTAATAACCTCGTAATGTTAACACGTAGAAACAGAGACGCGGAGTGACTCAGCCTGTGGCGTGTTTTTATAGGTTTACTGAGTAAGTGGTAGCTTGTTGCTGCACACTGGGCTTTAGTTTACAAGTGTTTGGAGGGAACACACACGCACGCACGCACGCACACACACACACACACACACACACACACACACACACACACACACACACACACACACACTCATGAACACACACACTGACTGGTGGCTAACCTTTGGCCTTTCAACTGTTATTGAAAGTTTGCCTACATGTTTTTACACGCTCACACTCCTGCTGCCCATGGGAACCTGCTGCTTTGGAGCCTCCTCCAGCAGACCGCCCTGCCTGCTCTCTGGATACGGACTAAACTTCACCATGGTTACGCTCTTGCCATGGTTACTCTTCCCAAACGTTGCCGCAGCTCTGTTCCCTCACCATGGTTACCCATAAACCCTCCCAGCGCTGTTTGATCCCAGCAGAGGAACCCTTCGCTGCAGGCTGGACGTCCTCTCAACCCGCCTGCTCCGTCTCCACTGGACCCGGTACAGTGGGCGGGTTTGTTTCTGGAGGCTGATTGGTCAGAGACGCGTTCCAACTGTGACTGGTTCTGCTGTACTGGAGCAGACGTTACACCCGTCTGCAGTCTGTCTGAACTGACCTTTGGTTTCTCTGTGTGAGCTTTTTCTTTTGTTATTGTGACTCTGTTGTGCGTTTTTTGGACAGTTCTGGGCAGTGATGCACGCTCCGAAGGTTCTGGAGGAGTCAAGAAATGTCACACTTTTATTTTTTTATTTTCACTTATTATTTTTTTTGTTGTTGTTGCTGACTTAGCCAAATCCATAACCATAACTATTTTGATGCAACACAAGAAATCAAATTTGATATTCTTTATTATATATTGTTTTTTTTTTTAGTGATTCTGATAAAATAAATTAGTTAAAAATGTGCACCATCAGTCAGTCACCACTGTGCTCTCAAGTAGAGCCCGACCAATTTATCGGCTGATAAGGTTAAAGGGCATCAGAGGGCTGCAGAAATGTTTTACAGTAGCTTCACTCATTCATTACGTTGCTTATATACAACACATATATATATATATATATATATATATATATATATATATATATATATATATATATATATATATATATATATATATATATATATATATATATATATATATATATATAAAAAATAAACCTACCTCTAATCTGCAGCAACAAGAAGTACCAGACCATATGTATTTAATAACTCATTTATAGACTGACTCTTTTTTAAGGTTATATCATTTCCCAGAGGTTTAATCTTTTGTTGCATGTTTTTGTACTTGAAAATCCCTTTCTGTTGTAAAGTTAAACAAATACTAAAGGACAAAATATTGTTGGAAGCGTTAAGGGACCAGAAAAGAAGTTATTTTATTTAAATATCAGCATCGGCCTCAAAAAATCCATATCGGTCGGGTCCTATTCTCAAGCAGTGTTCCACCCAAAACTATCTGATTGGTTGTACATCATGAGCCCGTTAACACTGAAGGATAAAAGTTTTAATAAATCATATGTAAAATATAAACTAAAAAATAGATTTTTAAACACGTTTTGTGTTGGAAGTTTGTGTTTATTCTAAATTATGGCAACAGGATTTTCCATTTTACTGCAAATATTGGTTATCGATCTCTGGTCAACCTCAACACACTGAGATAATTACAGTAGCTGATAAAGACAAACGTGGGTTTAGTTCCTGATCATGTCTTTTCAGTATCACACTGCATTCATTGAGTTCCAGCAGAGTTGGAGTCTACCCTGGAAGTGAGAGGAGTCCATAACTCCTGCGGTTTCTGGATGTCATAACAGTGTTAAAGTAACGAGCAGCGTTTCTGCATGCGGTAATGTTTATAAAGCTGTGGTGCTGCTAGCAGGAATATCACTTCACACTGCTGACGTTTCATCTGAAACGTGTGAAGTAAAGAGTAAAACTTGTGTATGCTCAGAGAAACACGGATCCAACGATCTTCACACGTTTCTACCTGGAAGCCCAAAGGAGCTCAGTTAATATATATTTTCTTGTCAATTTCAACAAGTTTTGTCAGCTTTTGGATCATTTTTGTGTCTTTGGGATCATTTTCAAGTCATTCAGGACTAGTTTCATGTCATTCTGGACTAATTTTCCGTAATTGTGGATCATATTCAAGTCATTCTGTACAATTTTTGAGTCATTTTGGACAAGTTTTGAATCATCTCAACTTAATAAAAAGAACACAATCCAAACTATTTCTGAAGCAGCTCATTTTATTATTGTTTAGCTCATTAGAAGGTGGTTGGTATTAAATTCAGACGGTTATTTAGTTGACATTTTAGTGATATTGTCATTTTTTTATTGATATGATTGTTTCCATAATAAATAATTATGGCATTTGTAAAGACATGATCATAATGAACACAACAAACATTAGTTTTTAACTTTTAATAAAAATGTATGCAAGATATATCCCATGGAAGTCAAAGTCCCTCAATTATAGATTGACCCTGGCAAGTTTGAGTCATTTTGGACAATTTTCTTGTAAATTTTGACAAGTTTTATGTCAGCTTGGATCTTTTCTCGTCATTTTGGATCATTTTTGTGTCTTTGGGATAATTTTTGAGTCATTTAGGACATATTTCATGTCATTCTGGACTAATTTTCTCTAATTATGGATCATTTTGAAGTCATTCTGGACGAGTCAATATATAATAGCAGGACTTTTTGTAACATAGTTGACATTTTAGTGATATCCAGTCATTTTTTATTAATAAGTGATTGTTTCCATAATAAATAATTACGGAATTTGTAAAGACATGATCATAATGAACATAAAAAACATGATTTTTTTACTTTTAATCAAAATAAATGCCAGATATATCCCATGGACTTCAAAAGATCCTCAGTTATAGATTGATCCAGCTACAGTGCTGAAATGTGCTCTTTGTTTCTCTATCTGTTTCCTTTGTTAGTCGCTTCTTATTGTTGTTTTATGGTTGTCAGTGAACACATTCTGCTGCACTGAATGAAATCTTGGTTTTTATGAATGGTTTGTATGTGATAGATGAATGCTGCAATGCTGTAGTTGACCAACTACAGGCGGATCAGTTTAGAAACGCACTGCTGATGAACTGAACAGTAGATGGAGACGATGAATGATTTCTGGATGTTTTCTTACTTTTGGGCATTAAGCAGGACATTCAGAGATCCAGCAGCTCAGCGGCAGAGCTGTAGATCCACAGAGACTCCATTCTGTCCGAGGGAACGCCTCTGTTTATCCTCCTCTCCTCAGACATGCATCAGGCTAAATGAGTCTCTGTGTGTTTATTTTCTCAGCCTTTTCAGGGGGTTATGTTTGGAGGGCTTTGTTGTTTATGTGGACATGATGTGCTTTTGTTGTTAAAAAGGCATGTTGGAAAAGTATAGGCTGCTGTTTGTGTATATATGTGTACTGGTAGTCTTCAGGGCATTGGAGGGAGTTCACCAGAAAGCCTCAAGCATTTTCCACAGTGACTGTTTTTCCAGTGAATTATGCAGCTGCCCAGACAATAATGCCCTATTGTTTTGTGCATGTATGTGTGTGTTTATGTGTTTGTGTGCTTCTGTTTACGTGCAGGTACAATGGCTCTCTGCCCAACGGGGACCGAGGCCGACGTAAAAGCCGTTTTGCACTTTGTAAGAGACCGAAAGCGAACGGAGTGAAGCCCAGCACAGTTCACATCGCCTGCTCTCCACAAGCAGCCAAGGTGAAACGCACAAATCCACACAGAAACACACAAATCCACAAAGAAACACACAGAAACGCACACAGAAACACACAAATCCACACAGAAACGTACAGAAACACACAAATCCACACAAAAACACACAGAAACACACAGAAACGTACAGAAACGTACAGAAACGCACAGAAACGCACACAAAAACACACAAATCCACACAGAAACACACAAACGCACACAGAAACACACAGAAACGCACACAGAAACACACAAATCCACACAGAAACACACAAAAACGCACACAGAAACGCACAACACGTCCTCTCTCAAATACTTCAGGAATCATAAAACCGCTGCTATCAAAATCCTGCACATCAGCAAGTTTCCTCAACTCAGAGTACAAGTGACGATTTATGCCTCAGGGCAGTTTTTGAATTTACTGTTCACGAAACCTTTCATAACATCAACATTTAATAATAGGAAGCAGCATTCTTTTCTCCTGACATGACCGTCTTGGTGAGCGTGTGATTGTCTTTGTCTGGCAGCATTAAATGAAACACACCCAGTTCAGTGGATTCGGCCTCTGCTGCCCCACCAAAGGCTTTTCTGAAACTCTGTTTGCTTTTTGTTCTGTGATATTAAAGTACCACACAATGAATCACTCGCACACAGACACACACACACGCACACACACATACACACACCCCATCAACAAGACAGGAAAAGGAAAAAGCTCAGCAAAGCTTCCCTGAGTTAACAGAAAAAGGAAAATAAGCAGGTACAAGGCTTTGTAGAGGGTTTTAACCCTCGTGTCGTCCTGCGGGTCAAAACTGACCTGGTTTAAAATTTGAAAATGTGGAAAAAAATATATTTTCACACTGAAACTTCTGATGTCCACATTTTCAACATTTTTGGGAAATCTTTGAACATTTTTTGGTGGAAAAAAAGGAATGTTGAAAATGTTTCTTAAGAACATTCACATAAAAATCAACCAAAATCCAGCGACTTTCGCTGTGTGTGAATGTTCTTAAGGAAAATATTATAAGTTTTACTGATATATGAAATATGAAATCACTTTAGATATTTTTAGAATTTTTTATAAGATTTTTACTACAAGAATTTTCTTGCCAAATTTGGGGAATTTAAAAAAAAAAAAAAAAAAAACTTTTAAGGGAAACTTTTAAGGGAAACTTTTAAGGAATTATTGGAATTTTCTTCCTGAGGGTTTTGCAAATTTTCAGAAATTTGGGGAATTTTTTTGCTGAATTTTTGGATTTTTTTTTCAGACAACGAAACAGTATTTTTTGGTGCCTGTAAATGAGGACAACAGGAGGGTTAAAGATATTTGAACAATGGTTTTTACACAGCGTTTAACTGGAACATGCCAAAGGTTTATTAGAGAACCTAATGGGAACGCTCCAGTGGAAGGTAACACATGTTCAGATGTTTTCATGATCAGCTACCAGACTGCCAAGAGATCCGCTGAAATCTGTTAAATGATCAGGGAGGTTCAAGGTGTGTTTCTGTGTGAGAGAGGAAGGAGTTTTGGTGTTTCTGGTTGAACATCTGTCCTTACTGTGTCCTCTGAGGACACACCGCTGTACACCCAGGCCAGACTTTCAGCTGCAGTAATTTAAAGAGTCTGCAAGAGCGATTGTCCTTTTCTGTCCTGTGGGTGGTCCTGACTGACCGGTCAGTGACTACAGACCTGAAGTTCTCACCCACCCCACCCTTTCCTCTGTGTTTCTGTTGTTCTCTGTGAGGGTCACTGAGCAGATGTCAGAGGGCTTTTTGCTATAAAACATGTTTGTACTCAGTCTTCTTGTCAGTTTTGAGAGTTTTATTTGAGAGCCTTAAAAATTCTGTACTTTTGTTTGTTTCTCCCTTTCTTTACCATCTTTGTAACCATCTGTCCATTTGTCCTTCTGTCCCTCCAGGCCATAAGCAACAAAGACCAGCACAGCATCTCTTACACTCTGTCCCGAGCCCAGACGGTGGTGGTGGAGTACACCCATGACAGCAATACAGACATGTTCCAGGTAACCAGCCCGGCTTTTATCACCGCGCCTGCAGTTTTACAACCAATTTACAGTCCTGATTTTTTCCACTGCACTGCTCCACTCACTGGTGCAGATTAAACAGGGGTTTTGTAGCAGAGCTGGACTATCATCAGGATGTTAGTGCAGCGTTTTCAGACCATGACGCAGCCAACGCTGGGTGGAGATGAAGGGTGGAGGGGAGGGAAAGACGTCAGGCACAGTGTGTGAGAGGAATTAGACAGGTGTGTGACGTTGTTGTGGTTTGGCACACTGATCCACATAGACTCATAGTTCACAGAGACAATTAAGGTTTAAAACCCGTAAACCCGACTGCGTCCTCCTTTTTGTCAAAACACGTGAATGACACACATATTCTGACTCATGAGGATGTCCTTTTTACAGCGTCCTCCGTGACCAAACAGCCATAATCCTGCTTAGAAATCAGAGGAAAACAATGAGAATCATCACGTTTTTAGAGACTCCCTCCAGTGTAAACCACATTTTTCACCTTGTTCACATTTCCATACGGTGTTTTTATGTGCTGGAAGACACATCACGAGTAAAAGAGCTACCAACACCGTGGCTGAGCATCTCCAACATCAGTCTTAAAATCACAGATTCAGACTTCTGGGATTTCACACAAAACAAACCTTCAAAACAAACCTATGTCAGCTGGCAGGATAGAGTTTTCCATCATTCTTGTTCAGAATCAGTTTCTGGTTCAAACATGTATGGGTGAATTACATCATGTAGTGTAGAGTCGACTTACAGCTTCTGAACAGAGTTGTAGGTGAGCTGGTGTGCTTGAACTGCAGCATGTGGGGACGGGTAGATGGAGAAAGGATGGGGCTTCGTAGATTAGCACATTCTGGAGGAAGCAGTGGAGCAGAGGGACATCAAAGACATTTAAAAGCAGGAAAGGATTACCTTCGTGCAGAACAGCTTTTTAATATGCAGCTTTGATAAAAAAGGATGAGTTTTAGGGGTTTAATCAATGACAACAATGAGGGGATGATGGGATTTTAAGTTTTCCTCAGTATCTGAATAATCCACACCTGTCTGTACCTCTACGGGTAATAATAAACTGCTATAGTTCAGAATTCTTAAATAGTGCCAATTTGCCAAAATGCAAACAAATAAGCAAAAAACATGGTTTAATGTGGCTTCATGGGGACATTATACTCCCCAAACACAGCTTCCGAACTGTGGGAACAGTGACACCAGTGCTTGTTCTTGAATGTCATGTCAACATGTCAACAACACATCATTCATCTTAGTTGGGTTTGGACAGAAGATAATGCTCCTGGACAGCTCAGATTATTCAGCCAGCGTCTTTCAAAAACATTTTTTCCAAAGTCGTCCTGTTCTTAGCCTGGCTAGCTCTAACACTGTGGGAGGCTGCAGTGATTATGATGGAGACGCTGTGAGGGACAGGAATCATCGTAGTACACGGCATCCTCAAGGTTATTATGGGTTTTATACAATGCAAACTGAAAACTCTACTCGTGTGTCGTCAGATGTCTCTTTTCTCGCTCTACCAGTTCAACACAACCAGCCAGACATTATTTCATTTCATTCTTAATGTGCTTCTCATTTCTAATGGATTCCATATTGTGCTGCCTTTATTCAGCTTGTCTCTGTTTATCTGTTGTTATGTCCTTTTTCCTGCCAGCTTCCCCCAGAGGGAATAGATCATTATATCATTTCATAAATGGACCGCATTGTTGACTAAACTTTCCGTCTCTCTCCACCAGATCGGTCGATCCACAGAGAGTCCAATAGACTTCGTGGTGACGGACACGGTGGCCGGCAGCCAGAGCAACGCAGACACCCAGTCGGTCCAGAGCACCATCTCCCGCTTCGCCTGCCGCATCATGTGCCAGCGCACGCCGCCTTACACCGCACGCATCTACGCCGCCGGCTTCGACTCGTCCAAGAACATCTTCCTAGGGGTGAGTTTCATCTTCAGAAACAAGGAGGCAAGTGAGAGAGCAGAAAGATGACAGGAGAGAGAACCACAAAGACAGAGGAAAATAGGGGATGAAAGACCACTCATACAGCTTGGGTTTTGGTAATATGTGCAGAATCTTTCATTTATTCCATGAATTTTCCATTTAATGTCATTCTTCTTGATGACAGCGAAGGACAACTGATGTCCTGTCAAAGTGCCCTTAGTGGCAACACTCTGCTCGTATAAAAAAGGAGAGAAACTGTCTCTTTATGATTTACTTGGTTGATTTACTGGCAGCAGCACGTGCACAAATCCCAATAAAACATCAACAGAAAGCTCTACATTATATCCGCATTACAGATGTTGGATACAGGATCAGGATCAGAATCAGCTTTAACCCCGTGACGCTTACTGTCGCAAATTCGCAACATACTACTTTCATTGAGACTGCAGCTGAGATAGCGTATCCATTCCCCCAATGCTGGTTTGTGCATATTCAATACGTACCTAGGAACCTTTTAAAGCACTTGTTTCTGGTAGGACCGGTTGGAGTGGGACCTAATTATTATATACCTGTTATTATTATGTATCTCTTCTCTATTTGTAATAGATAAATTAACAATCTCCACTTATTTTAGCATCAGCTGGAAAGCTAAAACAGAAAAAAAATGTTTTTTATTTATTTCTAAATAAATTCAGGCGTCAAGGGGGTTAATGCTCAAGTACGTACGCAACGTACAAGGACTGTTGATGTCACCCTAGGAATAAGGAAAGAGAATAATAATAAACAAAAAGTGTTAAAAGCAGAGAATGCTGTTCATAGAGCGAGAGGTACTGTACATATCCACTGGAATACTGTACAGGTGTGGAGGAACGGCTCGGCTGTTTATCAGGGTTCTGGCAGTGGGGAAGAAGCTGTTCTGTGGTGGTCTCAGTGAACATGGTTCTGTAGCGTCTGCTGGAGGGGAGGGAGGAGAACAGTTTATATCCAGGGTGAGTGATGATGTTCCCTCTTCCTGGTTCTAGTGGAGAACACTTCCTGGATAGAGGACAAGGGCCTCCAATGAAAAGTAATCATGCATGACATACGTATGAATTTATATCACACCTTCCCATTTCCGTTTGCTTCAGGAGAAAGCTGCTAAGTGGAAGACGTCCGACGGTCAGATGGACGGTCTGACCACCAACGGCGTGCTGGTGATGCATCCTCGCAACGGCTTCACCCAGGACTCCAAACCGGGCGTCTGGAGGGAAATCTCCGTCTGCGGCAACGTCTTCACCCTGAGGGAAACCCGATCGGCACAGCAGCGGGGAAAGATGGTGAGAAAACATGCACCACATCTATTACAGCGTCCTCTCCAGCAGCCTCCACCAACCCCTCAGAGACGTCTTTATTCATCTCACTGCTAAACACTCCACTGTGTCCATCAGCTGCTCCGGCTGTGTGGCTGAGCAGGGATCGTTCAATGAGTTTTTAACCCTCCTGTGGTCTTCACTTATGGGCACCCAAAAAAACATTGTTTCTTTGTCTGAAAAAAATCCAAAAGTTCAGCAAAAAAATTCCACAAATTTCTGAAAATTTGCAAAACCTCCAGGAAGAAAATTCCAATAATTCCTTAAAAGTTTCCCTTATAAGTTTTTTTTTTTTTAAAAATCCCCCAAATTTGGCAAGAAAATTCTTGTAAATTATTTTCAAAAAATGAGTAAAAATCTTCCAAAAAAATCCTAAAAATATCTAAAATGATTCCATATATATCAGTAAAACTTCTAATATTTTCTTTAAGAACATTCAGAAAAAATCAACCAAAATCCAGCGAAATTCACTGGATTTTGGTTGATTTTTTGTGAATGTTCTTAAGAAACATTTTTAACATTTCTTTTTTCCACCAAAAAATGTTCAAAGATTTCCCAAAAATGTTGAAAATGTGGACATCAGAAGTTTCACTGTGAAAATATTTTTCCCCCACATTTTCAAACTTTAAAACAGGTCAATTTTCACCTGCAGGACGACACGAGGGTTAAAGCTGTTCCGATCCAACCTCTAGGGTCAGCTGGATGTAACAAAAACCACCAGATATTATTGGTTCAGGTAAAGGAATTTATTGCTCAGTAGCAAATTTAACAGTGATCAAAGAAAACAGGACTGGCTCCTAAATCAAAGAACAAAATACAGCCAAACGAAGGCTGACAGAGTGTCTAATCTAGCCAAACACAAACACAGTAGCAACACACACCACAAACAGAAACAATACAAGCAGTGCGCAGAACTAACTAAATAAAACTGGTGCCTCTAAACACACACACAATACATGAAGACTCAAGTTACAAATAGCTTCTTCCCGAAGGTAGCGGACTGCTAACAGGAGCCACAGTCTCCACTAAGACTGGAGCAGCCGCCAACAGAAGCTCTAAATGTCCGTAGTCACCCCTCAGTGGCTACGGAACCGACGGACCACACAGGAATACAAACAAATCACAAAGAAGCACCAAGGAGAACTGGTCACAGATACCAGCTGCCTCGACTGAGACCCTGGTTGCAGATAAATACTCTTCAGGTGTGGTGATGGCTGCGCCCGGTGGTCTGAAGGTGGAACGGAACTGGATGGTGACCCAGTTAGACGGGTCAGGAGGTGGGGAGAACAAGGCTGGAGTGCAGGTCTTCTACTCCGGACTCATCAGTTGAGATGGCTGGCAGCTGGGTTCTGGAGAGGCTCAGAAAGCAGCCACAGCTGGACCCACACAGGACATCTATCCACACAGAGATCCAAAAGGAATCCAGCCCAGAAACAAGACGGCACACAATTACCTGTGGCCGTAACAAAGCTTTTCACGGAAACTGTTCCCTCCTGTGGACTAAAACATGCTCTGGGAGTGATGAAATCTGCTGTCCAGCCTCATAAAGCAGAGGAGAGCTGCAGGTTTTGGTCATCAGTCTACTGAACCTCCATGTTTTCTCATTGTTTATAGGTTAATACATGGTACATTGTGATGATAGAAATACAGATTATAGCTGCTTTAAAATGAAGAAAGCACTGTGGTGGTTAGTGTAACAGTTGGATCTCACTTTCTGTCTCCTCCTCTACATCTCTGCTGCCAATCAAAGGTAGAAACACAACTCCTTCCCTTCCATCCTGTATTTCTCTCACACCGTCTCGTACTTTTTCACACTCGCGTCCCGACTCTGTCACTCTGGCAGCAGGAGACTTAGCACCGCCAGGAGGTTACTGGGATGCCGTCGCCATGGCAACAGGTCCGTCTATCAGAGCTGTGTGTAACAAGACCTAGTAAGGGATCCTCTAGCTGATGTCACAGCCTCTCAGCCAATCACAGCGCTCCCCCCGTCTCGTCAGCAAGGCCACCTGAGGCTTTCATCTGATTGGATTTCAGATGCTGGTGGTGCGTTTAATCAGGTCCTTATTCTTCCTCCTCTTCCTTCCTCCTCTCCATCTTTCTGTCCTCGACTTCTACATCATCAGCAGCTGAAATGTTAACCCGTCTCTTTATCTGGCGGCCCACCTGTCCTCAGGTCTGTCTTATCTCCACCTGCCCTTTACCATCCAGAGTCAACCACTCATACATTATCCACCGCTATACAGACCACTCATTATTTCACACTCATTGACAAGCTGTGGCCTTTATGTTCAGTATCAGAACATTATGGGGTTTAAGAGAGTGGATTCAACGCACTGCGGTCATTTTTGTTGTGTCACAGAGATAGTACTACAAATCTGTAGATACACTTTGAATTACATTTGTTTGTTTTAGGTTCTAATAATTTCTGTAAGAACATTCACCAAAAAATCAACCAAAATCCAGCGAATTTCACTGGATTTTGGTTGATTTTTGATCTGAATGTTATTAAGAAACATTTTTTTTCCCACCAAAAAATGTTGAAAGATTTCCCAAAAATGTTGAAAATGTGGACATCAGAAGTTTTACTGTGAAAATATATTTTTTTCCCACATTTTCAAACTTTAAAACGGGTCAATTTTGACCCGCAGGACGACACGATGGTTAAAGAGGCGACCAGAGGGCCTTTTTCCATCTCATCGCCAAGATTAGACCGATTCTGTTGGAGGCTGAGGTCTTCATTCATGCTGTTGTTTGGTCATGTTTAGATTACTGTAATGTCCTTTTATCACCAGAGAAGAGCCTTGGTGGTCTACAGATGGTCCAGAACCAGCAGCTCTAGTAGATATGAGTCTCTCTGCACTGGCTACCTGTTCGGGTTAGAGCAGACTTGAAGGTGCTGCTGCTAACGGATAAAGTGTAAATGGAATTGTCCCATCGTACCTGTCCAATCTGGTGAACCCGTATGTCCACACTCGTGTTTTGCATTTCCAAGGGACCCAAAAGTCTGTAGAAAGATGGTTGGGGAACGGGTTTTTTCTTTCTGAAACAGTCTAGCTGTTGAAATCAGGCAGGAATCTACTGATGGATTTAAAACAAAGCTGAAGACCCACTGGTTTACTGTTTTACTGATGTCCTTTTATTGTTTCAGCTCTCTATGTACAGCACTTTGACTGAAATACATTTATTATTATTATTATTATTATTATTATTATTATTATTATTATTATTATTATTATTATTATTATTATTATTATTATTATTATTATTATTATTATTATTATTATTATTACCACCAGGGAAACGTGCACAGCTCAGGCGCTCATTAAGCTGCTTGTAAATGTCATATCAGACTGTTTAGATCCTGTTATTGTCCCGATTCTTCACCGCTAACAACACAGCAGG